>NC_071611.1:62274217-62414217 GCF_024509145.1 Vidua macroura
GGAAGGAAGGAAGGAAGGAAGGAAGGAAGGAAGGAAGGAAGGAAGGAAGGAAGGAAGGAAGGAAGGAAGGAAGGAAGGAAGGAAGGAAGGAAGGAAGGAAGGAAGGAAGGAAGGAAGGAAGGAAGGAAGGAAGGAAGGAAGGAAGGAAGGAAGGAAGGAAGGAAGGAAGGAAGGAAGGAAGGAAGGAAGGAAGGAAGGAAGGAAGGAAGGAAGGAAGGAAGGAAGGAAGGAAGAAGAGAAAAAAGAAAAGAAAAGAAAAGAAAAGAAAAGAAAAGAAAAGAAAAGAAAAGAAAGAAAAGAAAAGAAAAGAAAGAAAAGAAAAGAAAAGAAAAGAAAAGAAAAGAAAAGAAAAGAAAAGAAAAGAAAAGAAAAGAAAAGAAAAGAAAAGAAAAGAAAAGAAAAGAAAAGAAAAGAAAAGAAAAAAAAGAAAAGAAAAGAAAAGAAAAAAAGAAAAGAAAAGAGAAAAGATCTAGGAGAATATTCAGTGCTGCTAAATATTTCCCGTGTGGAGTTGCGAAGGGCTTTGGTCCAGGCGTCTCCTTATGTATTAAAATTCCTGGGCGAAGGATCCCGCGCTGTGGGAAGTGGGGGAGGGGGGTTGTGTAGCCAAAACAAGCCAGAGCCTCCCGCAGCGGCTTTCGCACCACAGGTACCCGCTGGTGTCTCCGCCGCGTTTCCTGGGCAGTCCCGCACGCCCTCCTCCCAGTCTGAGTTGATGGAGGCTTGTATCAGGCCGGGGGAGCTCTGGCGGTTACCTCGAGATCACCCTCGGGGAGCCCCAAAACGACAAAGGGACGGCGACCCAGCAGCGCCGCAGGACTGTGGGGGGCGGATGGACGAAGCAAACGGATTCCGGTCTCCGGCCCCTCCACCTCACCTGGGTGGCGTAACCGGAGTTGCGGGGGGCCCATGACCAACCCCTTCCAGAGACAGCACTTGCATCCCGGGGCGCTGCGCCAGGGACCGCGGGAGCGATGCTCCGTGCTCCCTGGAGCAAAGAAGAGTGGGGAAAACCTTGTGCGAGGGGTCTGGGCCCCGTAGAGGGGCACAGACCGGACATAGACCCTAGCACCGCCGGTTCCTGCTCACCACCCTGGAGAAGTGAACCGGGAAATAAACTTTTTCCTCATTTTTTCTCTCCCCTTTTGTCCGGAATCTGCAGGCGAGCGAATAACTACTCCGTGCTAGCCCCATGACTTCAGGTATGTCACGAAAGCCAAGTGGCAGCAGTGGCGTGATGTCCCCCTCCACGATCCCTCCCCGAGGGGGACTCCGCGGGACCTCCCCGGCGGAACGCGGGGGTCTAGGCACTCCTGGAAGATGGTAGTCGGGGCTGAGCACTGCCTGGCAGTAAAAGCGTTCCCCCGGGGGCGGTGAGAGGCCGCGGGGGGCGCGGGGACCCCCCGAGCCCTGAGCGGGCGCTGTCCTTGGTGCTGGGCCCGCCCCGGGAGCCGCCGGGTGCTGCTGCCCTCTGCAAAGCGCAGGTAGAGAACTCAGAGACTCCCTGGAAAGAACGGCACCCTGCCCCTTGGTGTCTGCCCCCACCGCGCCTCCGCTTGTCAGGAACGGTCTTGGCTTTGATCACAGCACCTACTTAGTGGTGTAGGGAGCCCACAAGAAACACTGCAATAAGCACCTGCAGTGCTCCTTGTTCGCAGTTCTGCATCCCCCTTTCCAGACCCCCCCTCCAAGCGTATACATGCTAAATTGGAAGAAAATACAAAGGAAACAATTTATAATCCAAGTAGCCATCACCATACAAAAAAACCACAAACATCTTCAAACCCCCAAACAACAAAATACCCCACCAACATCTGAAGCACCTATCAAGAAGTGTGTGAGAGGTTGATAACCCTCAGCCATTGGCAAAACTGGCAACGCCTGGCTCATTGTGAACAGACAGATCAGTGTTTGCAAGTTTCTGGTGATGTTAGGCCCTTTCTCCACAAGCCATAGGCAACAGGCCTGGACACAATATTATGGAGTATGTTATTTTTGTATCTGCATGTTGTGGGGAGACATGGAGGACCCTCCACATCAAGGGCTTTACTATAGAAAACATAATATTTTGGCAAGTTGATTTGGAAGGAGAAGGCATAAAGCAGTCTCAGGAGGAGGGGAGATGAGCAGGAAACTTACGTAATTGTAGCAGAGATAGCATCTTTAAAGAAGGTAGAATCTTGAAGCAGCCCTTTACCAGGCATTAGGGGATTAGGTAGGGCATGAGCAAAGAGAAATGGAAATGACAAAAGGAGATGACTGAGGCCTCTCCTCAGAGGGGTCAGCTCTCTCATGTGCTGCAGTTTAGTGGGAAATAACTGATGCTATTGTTTCCATTGGGACAAACCAGCCTGCAGATCAATCCTCTGTGAATATTCATATTTACTTGACTTCAGAGGAGGAATGTAGTGTGGAGGGGTAAGAGATGCTTCAGAGTGTGTTCTCATCTCTCTTTGGGTCTCCCTGGCGAGAGTGACCAGTGCTGGGCAGACCTTGTCCCTGCATCCCACAGAACCCCACGCCAGCAGTCAGACAAGGGTGGTGAGGAGACTTGTGTTTTAGCACTGTTTTTATTTCCCACTCATGTTTCACCTTGCTCCTCCTGCAAGGCGAGGAGGCAGTGCAAAGGTGGTGTCTGCCTGGAGCAGGTGTTTGGAGATCACTCAGGAGTCAAACGTGAGAAGTTGAACTTCTCAGGTGCTAGTCTGTGCTGGAAACCCATTTCCCCCTGGAAGGCTTCTGGAGTTGATGTTAAAGTCAGAAAAAAAGGAAAAAAAAAAAAAAAGGCACAGCAGAAGTGCTTCTCTCCAGGTTCTTAACCCACACAATGCGCAGTCCTTCCTTCCCAGGCACTGCTCTCGCTGGGGTCAGAAGATCACTGAGGGCCTTGTTACTTGAAATAGGCCCCTTTATAAAAGTTTATTCTTCCCAAGAGCTCAGAGGGACCCAACTGCAAGGCAGCAACCCATGTGAACTTTTACCAGTAAAGCTACGGCTTGAAGCCCAGAGAAGTTTTTGGGGTTTTTTCTGGATTGTTTGCAGTGAAGTTAAGTGTGGGTGGCATGTCCCCTGGGATAGGTGGTGCTCATCTACACTTCTAAGAGATCTTCCTGTACTTTGTGTGAATTATTATATTGCATTATATTGCACTATATTTATTATATTGTAGTAAATTGACTTAAAAAAAGAGCTAAACTTTTCTAGCAGTACTAGTGTGGATGGAAGAGGAGGACGTGGGGGATCTTCACTGCCAGTCAGTTCCCATCCCCAGGTTCTTTTCTCCTCATAACAAGGCATTTTGATTGAGAAGGAAAATTGGAGTATGTATGTCCTAACTGGAGCGTGTGGTTATTGTGCAACTGATACGCTAGAACAAATTCTGCAGCTCAGGAAAGGGTTTTCTACATATACCAAATATCCGTATCTTCATACAAGGATAGTACCCAGCTGAAACAATGAAACTGCACAGAGTAAATGGAATTCAACCCACTGGTCACTATGGGCTTGATAAGAGAGGGGGTGATTGTATTTTTTACATTTGACCTTTTTTTTTTATTTTAGTTTAATTTTTTGATTGTCACAATTTAAATGACGTTACTTAGGATGGCAAAATTGAGAGATGCAGTAAAGCTGCTTGTCTGAATCCACTTTGAAAAAAGAATGTTAGTGGGTTTGAAATCCAGATCTACGAGCTAATCTCTAGTTTTCCCTTCAAATGGAATTTAGCTACAAAGAGCTTGGAAAGATTTTGCATCTATTCAGGATGCACATCTTTAATTTTCTGAGAAGCAAAAAATCCACAAGAAACTTAATATAGCTCCTTAGGTTTTGCTTAGCATATGTGATAAAACATTGATTGTTGCAGTTTGGTGACCCATGAAATTTGGGGGTTAGTTTTCTCTTCAGACCAGAGCATATAATTATGCAAATAAAGTGCTGTCACTGATCTAGTGAAGTACTCTCTAACACATGCAATCCAAAATGGAACAGAAAAGTGAAATTTGTGGTATTATGATGATACAATGATAAATGACATCTCCTTTCAAGTTTTTCTAGAAGTACATTTTTCACACTTTGTCGAGTACGTCAACATAATGCAGACGCACACACACATGCACACGCACACACATCCCTGTGAGATCGAGATATCCATGCAGTCACACACACACATCCTTCCACTCTGTAAGACAGCTCTACCCTGGTGTACGATGGATGTACACATTCTTGGCAGGTTATTTTTGGTTTGGTTGACTTGAGAATGGTGCAATACGTGGCTCCATGCAGTTTTAGATGTGACACTTTTCATTTGTAATTGTGAATGAAATTTCTGGAGGAAAAATACTCCACTACCCACAGTAAGTGATGTTTCTCAGAGACAGAGGAAAAATACACATTTCCATGAAAAGCAGCAGCTTCTTCTGAGTCTGGGAGAATCACACTGTGAGAACTGTAAGTGTAACTGTAACCAGTGCACCACACAATGAAGATGAGGGATATCTTTGCTTATCCCCCACCCCCTCCTTTTTTCTTTCTTTTTCCAGACAGCCATACTGTGTTTGGGGGTCTGCTGACTGTTTTCTGCTAGGAACACTTCTTTCTTGCTCTCCATTCTTGACAATGAAGCACTGCTTTCGTTGGTCCCTGACTTTAATGGCAGCATTTTGACTTGCACGACGGTGTGCAAACCTTTCGGGTGGCAAGGAGCTGGGAGTTTTCCTAGATCCTGTTGTAGGGTCAGTTTTGTTGGCTTTCTGTTGTTGTTTTTGGTTTGGGGGTTTCTTGCGTTTTGGGTTTTTTTTTCTGGTCATTCTGTACTCGTAGCTCCAAAGCTACCTAGGGCAGAGGCTGTTGCACCATGTCAGACATCAGGGCGCTTTCCTGTGATGAAACCAGGAGAAGGCTGACATCAGACCTCTGTCTCCTAAAGACGTCATGGCCTGAGAGGCCAGCAGTTTGTATCTTTAAAAACATCAATCCAAAGGAATAGGCTAAATCACCACTCATCCCTCCTTAGTGTGCTGCAGGGTTACCACTGTCACCTTTCTATGCGACACTAATGTAGTGGCACATGTTGGGATGCTCCCACACCTCCCTGTCTTTCTGCAGACCATGTACCCTCTGCAGCTGAGGCTAGACATGCTGTGTCCTCCATCTCTAGCCCATGCTCCTTGCAAAAGGCCCTCTCCAAAAAAACTGATCAAACTCCTATCCTGGTGTAATTTTACGGTTTCATGTTTCTGAACAGCTAAAGGGGAGAGGATGGTGCGACCCACTTACCTATGTGGCTTCCATGTGGGGTATGCTGAGAGAAGCCCATGCTCATGTGGGCTGAGCCACAGGGCTGGACACACAGCCCACTCCATGGAACAAATGAGCTTCACCCCCCCAACACCTTCCAACCCCAACTCTGTAACCGTATGGGGTCAGGTTTGTAAACACACTTGCCCCCCTTGCATGTGTTCTGAGGCTGGTGGAGCTGCTGCCCATGCAAACCCAACCCTACCTGCCAGAGACAGTGGCTCCTGTGGAGCTCAATGCAAGGACACAAAGTGTGCAAGAAGGAGAGAAGAGAGCATATTTATTTTTTGTTCATTGCAAGCAGAGCAGTATCAGTGGTGAGGATCCCCTCTGCTCTACAGCCCCACACAGGAGCGATTATGTGTGCTGGGCCCAGGGTACAGTAAAGAAAAATTTTTAGAAAATGGTAAGTGTTACAGTAAAAATGTTTGTAGACTGTTTCTTATCAACAGTTAAAAAAATAGATCTGCTCCTCCAATATTTGGGCACCTTAGAGAGTCCATTTCACTTCCACAAAGATGCAGAGTGGCAGGTCTGGTGTGTGCATGTGCAAACTTCCCTGGCCTCTGCAACTTCCCCCGTCTGCGGGATGAAGCACGGACACCCAAGCCACACCACGTAAACTCTCGACTTACCCCTGAACACACAGGGTCCAGGGGGCTGGGGTGGACACAGACCTGGAGAGGGAAGGTTGTAGACCCCTGCAGCGGGGGATCAGGCTGGCCACAGGCAGCAGCATCCTCTGACTGGGAGTACAGAGACCAGAGGTCAGAGGAATCCAGGTGCAGTCCTCTCCCCGCAGCAACAGGTTCCCCTCCAGGAAGAAAATCTGCCAGGCACAGATACTGCACTTCCCTCCACATAGGCATGGCCCCCCCCAGGGATTTGCTCCAAGCACCCCTCCCCAAGGGCAGAGCTCAAATGCAACGAAATGACAGGAAGCAGCAGTTGGGGAAGTGAAGTCCTGCTGCCAGTATTAGCAGGTAGGGATGTAAGCTCTCTATGGGTGCTGTGAGCCACCCACGTGGAGGATTTAGGCCCAAACCCAGCTGGGTTTCCCTTCACACCTCACTATGAGCACTTCTGCTTTTGCTCCATGGCATAGGAGGGTGCCCCTGTTTTGGCACTGTCTCGTTTCAATGCTCCCCACCACCACTTCTGGCCCCCAGCTGTAGGATTGGACACACTGTATGAGGAGAGGGCAGGATTGGGTCCAAACCTCATGTTTGAGTGGCCCCTCTTTGCCACTAACAGCATCAGTGGCAAGGTGGGCATGGCCATTAAAGAAAGGACAACTTTAATTTAGTATTATCAACACCAAAGGAGCTTAATTAGAGTGCTTGCTCACTACGCATGCTATCAAGCACATCTTTTCCCTTAGTTTTAGTGGAGAAAACCTGCCTAACAAAAGAGTTATGGCTACAGCAATACATTCCTATGCATGGTGTGAAATCCTCACACAGAGTGCCCTGCTGGCCAACCTTTGTCAGAGAGACTGGGAAAGTGGGTAGGAACCTGTGAGTTTAGGGAAAAGGGAATAACTATGGGATGGCAAGTCATTACAAACCCAGCCTATGAAAATGGAAGCATTTTTGTGTTTAAAAATAAACAAAAAAATATGCTGTTTGTCTCTCTCTTTTTTTTTTCCTGTCATATTTCACAGTGTGTTCCAGCCTGTTAATGTATAGGCATTTTTTTAAAGTAGAGCTTTCCAAAGGAAGAGAAGATTTACAGATAATGCCATTGATCTAGAAAGAGAAAACATCTTCAACAATGGAGCCTTTCGAGAATTCTGGGCCAAACTTCTTGGACACTCTTGCCAGCAGAAAAATGAGAGAGTTAGAAGTCAATTCCACTTGGTCCCAGAGAAAGAGAAGGATACTGGGTGTAAAATCATAGGCTGGTTAACACGTTTGAGTTAGGCCCGTCTTTTAAAAAAGGGCAATTCATATTTTGTTCTGTCTCAAAATAGAAGGAAGCTGCAAAATATCCTGTAGGCAATAGCACTGCGATGAAGCTGTTAAATTCTGGCATCAGCTGGGTGCAGGGCTATGTCAAGGCAATTAGAGCTGCACCATGCTGCAATGTGCAGTACCACTGTCAGCCTTAATCTGCACACTGATGGGCAGCACAAAATCCAAGTTACAGCCCACAGGAAGCACAACCAGTGAACCCATATTGCTTTGACAGTTGCACTCATCTAGAAATAATGCAAAATGCTATTTAGATGTATACATCACGACCCTGTGCTCTAGGAAGAAAACAATCTAATGAGGGGCTGGGAGACTCCTTGCAGAAAACAAGCAGCAAAGACATTGGTGGTGGTGGGTTTTTTCCTGCACTCCTTTTAGAATTCTTCGTATTTTATCCTGTTGGAGCGCCGTGTTGGGGTTGGTTTCACCAAGCTGTTCTTCGCCTTTACAGCCTCACTGAAGAACTTGAAAACAGATGGAAAACTCTTCCAAGAAGTTAGTTCATGGCGTTCTGTACCTGCAAAACACAAAGGTGACAGTTTGACTAGGGGTCGTTCTGTGACTTGCTGGGTGTTCACCGGATAAATACTCCATAAAATGCAAAAATTCAAAACTTACGGAAGACACCCAGCTGCTGCAGCTGGTCTGGTGGGAGCCTTGGAAGGGTTAGAGCTGTCCTGCTGCTAAACTCTGGGGCAGCTGACAGGAACAGCTGCACACACATGCAGACAGACACATGCACAAACATACACATACGCACACGCACAGCTACGCACATCATAATCAGGAACCCTCAACATGTCTCAAATCTGGGAAAATAAGGTCCCAAAGCACTCTGCTAATAAAAGCTTCATTGAAGCACCTCACCTATCTGGCCTACCTTGGGAAAAAGGAAGTGTCCACTTTTCAGACCTACTTTGTATTCTTTATTTTTCATTTTATACTGCTTTTAGCCTGGCATATCTGTTTTCAAGTGAAAAAGATCACTTGATCTGAACTACATCTCATGCATCACGAAGGCGTCCTTTGTGCACCTGCTCCCACAGATAATATTGAGGCAGTAAAGTGGACTTTTCCTGTTTATATCTTCCCTCTACACACAGATTTACCTCTGTATTTTATTTTGGTGTATGCTTCTGTTGTTTTGCAAGTGCCTTCCTCAACACATTTGCTTTATTTAAATAACCACACTCCCTCCTCCTTCCCCCCACCACCAATCCCCAAAACAAAACCAAGACAATGGAGATAGGGAGCCAAGGGGTGTGAAAGAGTTGGGACCTCTTCCGCGGTAACCCAATTATGCAGAGATGCTGCCTGGTAGTCTTTGGATCCTGGGCCTCTGTTTGATACTTTAACATTGCTAATGATAATTCTTTAGTCAGTGATAGTAGGTCATTGCTATGGTTACTCTACAATGGTGCAACACTTCACTTTCCCCTTCAGCTATATCCCCTTTGCTACTGAGACCCAGCAACCACATTTATTGCCTAGCAACAGTTCTGCGACAGTATCACAATCTGAGGGTAACAACAATGAGGGACACAGTGGCCACGGCCTGGCAGGTGGAGAGGGATGCTATCCAGGGTGGATGATGGTCCCTGCAGGACACAGGGTGGCCATCAGTACTTGGGGATATGGGATGGCTGCTCTGGCATGGCATTTGCTGCATAACCAGCCTCACATCCCTGTCAGGACTCTCTAGGCATCCATCCATGAAGCATCCTTGGTGGGTCCACACACACCATCCCTTCCATAAAGTCTTTGATGGAGGCACTACCTGCCACATTGCATGTCCCTGCACCCTCAAAGGCAGCCATCACACAAGCAAAACAATCCTCCAAAAAACCCTCTCTGGAAAGACACTACTTCTCACACAAAGAGATGTTTTTGTATGAAGAGCACCCATGTCACGTGCACACACAGATTTTCCTCCCCCTCTCCATATTCATTGTACAGTGATAATTCATGATATCTTCCAGAAATTTCCCACATGCTCCTTTTATACAAATGCTTTCCACCTTCAAATTCACCCATCATTGTAGATATTCTCCTCGCTGAGAGGCAGTCCATCTTATCAAGTGTTGGACTTGGCAGTGCTGCGTTTCATTGGACTCCATGATCTCAAGGGTCCAACATAAAAGTTTCTATGACTCAATCCTGGCAGGTGGCTTTCAATACAGATCACCTATCCCATCCCCTGTAAGACACCTCATAGCAATACTCATCAAGACTTTTTCCCCACCTGGGAAACACAGAAGTGGCCCAAGACAGCAGGAGGATAAACCTTCCCTTCTAGCAAAATCTGCAGCCTAAGAGACACGTCCCTGAGTTTATGGCTTGTATCGGTATACTATAACTGCCCACTGCAACCAAGCACACAAAAGTCATCTACCAAAGCTGATTTTATGCAAGGATAGGCTGTCTTAACACACAGTAAGGACATGCCTGCACAGGGTTTCACCTCCTTCCCACATGCCTGTTTCACACCATATGGTGAACACCTCTTTGAGCCCTGAAGGCAAAACATCTTTCCATGTGACTTTCTCGTCCCTACACTGACATCTCCCACATGAACACATCTTTTTCACTTCTGCCTGTCTGCATTCTCTGTCTTGATTGTAATAGTCCTCATTAATATCCACTGGATTGAGGAAAATATAGGCTGCAAATACTATGTTTTTTTTCCCCCTTTATTCCTTTTTCATCAACAACCTTCCTCCCCTGTAAAAGGGTCATCCAGAAACAAAAAATGACAAAACAAAAAACAAACGACAAAACAAAAAAAGGAGTAAGTTTCTGAAGCCTCCCTGTGTCTTTCTTCATCCTGCCTTCTCCCATGCACTTTTCTCATGTCCCCAGGTGAGATCATGCTCACATTCACTAGTGTTACTGAAACTGACTAACCTACAGCTTTCCTGTGGCAACTCCTCTCAACCCACTCTTCTCAAAAAACAATTCAAGCTTTGAGTCTAGAGGGACTCAATTCAGCAGTCTCAAGCAATTTTAACACTCCCTATTTTCCTTTTCCTAGTAACAATCTTACTGGCAGATGAACAATTTCCCTGGTGATAAAATCACTACAATGGGTATTTAGTTTCCAGGATTATGATGATTCTTTGCTTGATTAATATTGCAATACGAAAAGCTTGCTAAGTATCTGCCTTAGCCCTTTACAGTCATTTTTAAAGGTTGAATTTTGCCCTTACATATTCACATTCAACTACTACTAAAGGGAAAGCCCTAAAAATTTAACATTGCACACACTGTGCATTTATGATTTGTATATCAAAGGCTTGGAAAATTCAACTGAAGCAAGTGGAATTATGTCCTAAGGGTGACAACAGATTTTGGCCATAAGATTTTTGCCAGAGAAAAAATATAATTGATGACTGCAATCTCAATTGTGTATTTAGTAGTACATAGATGGAAATTAAATGCATTAACAGCCATCTATTTTTTGATAGAAAGAATAATTTTTAAGAGACAGACAATAAGAAGCAGTTGTTCTAAAGCCAATGTCCTCCAAGATATATATTCTTAGTACTCACTAATTTCAACAGTTGTGATGATAAACCATGATTCAATATATTGTATTAATTGATGGGCTGCTACACAATGCGTAGTGATTTCAGATATTAATTCTTTGAGAAATCTTAGGAATGTGGAAAAAATATAAAAAAACCTGTTAAGTGCGGGAAACAGCTAGAATACTCTAAAATATGCAAAGGCTAAATATAAAAAAAAAAAAAGTATAAATCCCTCCTAGTCCTAGCCCCACAGAGATAAATGACAGAAATGTTAAAAAGCAAACCAGCCCCCTGCTTGCCATCATGGAGAGATGTAGAGAGAAATGAATATATATTTTAACATGTGCATAATATCATTGGAAAGGAGCTCCAAAGAGATGGTGGAACCAATAATGTGTGAGGTGAAATGAGTAATGACAGTAAAACAGTGAACAAGTTCCAGAATCAATTTACCAAGCACCACAAAGAGATATATAATTAGAAATAATGAAGACTTGCCAATACCATTGTTGATACAAAAAAATCAGGTGAGGGAATACTTTTAAAAATTTAATATCCAAATCATCAGGCCTGGATGACATGCATATGTGGGCCTTCAGGGAACCAGTTAATGAACTTGCTGGACTACTGGCAATTATTTCTGAGAATTCATGAAATGTATGTACAATCAGGTAGGCACCAGAGGACTAGGGTGGGAATGAGAAGAAAAAAAAATTCTGATTTGAGAAAAGGAGGATTAATTGAAACTGGCTACCACACATAAAATTCATATCTGAATATCAGTAAAGAAAGAGATCAACATTATAAAAAATCACAAGCACCTCTAGAATAACAGCAGATGCAACACGCTCAAATTTGACAAGAACAGATAAAACCCAAACTTTACTGAATAACAAAAATCAGCAGGTGAGAGACTTATTCACTGCTGTGTATTTGACATAGGTCAGTGTAGCAACCTTGAGGCAGTGGGAACCAATGTAATCACTTAAAATGGATTATGACCCTCACTGCTCTAATGGGCTATGGTCACTCCTACGTCTCACTTGCAAATCAGTTGCTTTATGCCAGTCAAGGGGTCCCCAAACACTTGAGATCTAGAGTAATGCAGCTCCCAAATGTGTGCTGCCATGCCTGCGCTGGCTCTAGCTGCCAGCAGCATGTCTACCAGCAGCTGCAGTACACATTGTATTTCTACAGGGTCCAAACTCATCTCATCCCATCCCATCCCATCCCATCCCATCCCATCCCATCCCATCCCATCCCATCCCATCCCAACCCATCCCATCCCATCCCATCCCATCCCATCCCATCCCATCCCGTCCCGTCCCGTCCCGTCCCGTCCTGTCTCACAGATGCCGAGTTATGCCTCTCCAACTGTACATTATATCAGACTCTAGAAAATGGGCGCTGGCACACTTTTGGAGAAGTGGCTAAAGCATTTGAGAAGACAAATAATAAGTAATAATATGGGGTTGAAAATATACCTGTGAAGTCCCAGAAGGACTGGTATTTGGGCTCAAGTATTTTAAATGTGGTTATTAGTCATCTGAAAGAATACTGAGAATATAGATACTGAATATAGGAGTAGCATAGTGAATAGGAGATAGTACAAACATAAGAAGGAAATAAGAAATAATAATTAAAAGGGCAGCCTAAATGAGTAGAAAAAATAGAGAAGAGGAAAAGCAAAGATTGAAACTGGGAATGGTGCCTGCAGGGGTGGTGGTCAGACAATACGACCATGTGAATGATCCTGATGGCCATTTGAACACATGCATGCAAAGGCACTTTCACTGTCTTCCCTTTTCACTTCCACTCAGGAAAAGCAGATCTTCACCTAGCAAGGCTGACAAATTCCTCCAGCTGAAAGCAGAGTGTCTGGAGAGAGAAGAGCTCTGCAATCACCGTAATTCACTCTTGTAGAGCGGTTACTGGCTGTGCAGGACAAAGGTGCCCTCCTACAGTGCCTGCCCACTGTGTCAGACAAAAGCCTCCTCCCGCGGTGCTCAGAAGATGCACAGCACAATGGTGGTCTCCCGCCGCGTTTACAAGATGTGTGGGACAAAGGTTTCCTGCTGCACAGAAGCTGTGAGAGATCTTCATACGTGCCTTAGTGCTGAAATATTTCTGCAGAGAAAAGTTTCCAGGTTGAAAAGCTTCTCCACAGATACTAGCCACAGGGCTGACCTCAGGTCTGCTTCTCTAACTGACAGCTCATCTCTAAATAGTACGGGCTTCAAAATGAATTAAGGGTGTTCCACGCCTTGGGGTTTAGTCCCCACTGGGATGGAGAATTCTGCTGTTCTTCAACAAGGTCTTGCTCAGCAGAGAGTTTGCCCCCTGTGATCATGATCTACACTGAGACCCTGTCATGCTGCAAAATGTCAATGTGAGTAGCTTAGCCATCTTGTCTGTAGACAGTGGCAGAGGTTGCTTTTACATTTATGATTCAAGCTATCTATCTAAAAGGCACTCAGTCTTATCAGAACTTGATTCAAATGGCTCAGAGGTTAAAATACACACTTTTGTGGGCATTTACAGGAACAGAAACACAGGAACATTATTAAACAGGAAAAGCAACACAATTAATTTCTCTTTTACACGTAAACTAACAGATAAGCCAACTCCATCTGATGGTGTAGACAAGTGTGACAGACCTTTCAGAAATGAATTTTTCTCCTGAAAGCTATAAATCAATGGAAATTTCTTTCTTTCTTTATCACATTATCTACACACACATCGAAGAACTTCTTTAATTCTTAGGTATTCAGTTCTGCAATTCTGTAACTCTGTAGGAATATAACAATACTGTCCAAATAAGCATTTAGCTGTGAATAAGAGATGCTACCTGCCTGTTCTGCATACATCTTTCTGTATGCTAATAAATTACTTCTGTATCACAAAGCTATTTCTGAACAGGAATTTCAATTTTTTTACTCTCGAGTGCATCAGATATTATCAAGTATGACATAACTACTTTTAATTCATAAGGTTTCTTTTAAAATTCCTTAAAATTCCTTTATCCTGTTGATCTGCATGGGAAAAAAATACTATGGTCTTTTTGACTATTTTGGTTTACTGACGTAAACATCCAGGCCTCAAACTCCAAAACAGAAGAAGCTCTCAGAGTATCCCCAGTACAGCTAATGAAAAAGGAGATTAAAAAAATACACATTGCGTCAAGTCACTCAATAGTTCTGACTAGGAAAATGAGAGCTTCAGGAAAAATTGTGAATGCGTCCATTAGCTCAAGAACATTGAGATTCAATGACCATAGGAGTTTTTGCATAAGCACTTCTAGATGTCACAATGGTAAAGAAAGGTTAAAAATTTAGGCACAATAAGGATATAAGTTAAACTGCAATGAAATGAAAGCAGTTATTTCTGAGGGAACATAAAAAAACCCTAACCTCAAACCAGTCCCCAAACTTTGATGTGTTTAGTTTGGCTAAGAAGTAATCATTTATGTAGTCATGGACATGATAATAATCTGAAAGTGACTGTGTATGAAAATGAATTCTTTGGAGAAGCCAAGAGGGAAGAAACAGAACAACTTGAAGACATGAAATACAGCTCATTAAGTTGGCTTAGACACACAATAAACTGGTTAAGACTCAATATAAGAAAAATCATGGCAATGCTGGAAACTAGACTGCACATACTAAAGGCATTTTTTACTTATTTATTATCTATGTGACACAAAGCAGTGCTTATTTTTGCTGGACACATATTATCTATAATAATCTTTAGTGGGATGATGAAAACAGAGCAACAAGCATCCTACCAAGAAAAAAGATCACCTCTGGACTCCCATACTTGCAATTGGTTTTTCTTCCATCCCTTATTTACAACATACCAACTTCCCACAAGAAGCAAGTGGTTAAGAAAAGTAAAAAAAAAAACATTTAGTAAACTCCTCTTGCCCTCTGAGCAACAAGATGCAAAGATTCACACAAAAGCTCATTGCAAGCAAGGTCTACAACGCAGGAAAGAGATAGGAGTCTGTCTAACACAACCATCATTATTTTCCACTACTCTTCCTTTAATATTAAGGGTAGTCCCATGAGTACAGGTCATTTGTTCCTCTACATATGAACCGGCCAAATAAGTGAAACTTGTGAGGTCTTTCTCTCCTGGCCACAGGTTACCAAAAGTTATGTAATTTTCTGGTCCACCAGAGTCAAGCAATTTTCTTTTGAGTATATATTAAAAAAGGTAAAGATGGTGTCTGAACAACATTCTCATAGGCAGTAATTTCCAATGCAACAAATTTCTGCAGGAGAGCAAGCCATTTCCTTGAAGAAAAGATCCAGTATGTATGCAATATTATGCAACCATAGATTTAAAACTCATGTTAAAAATGATGTACCATGCAGAGAGAAGTAGGTAGGGTTTGAAGTTATTTTTATATTGATATATGTGTTCACCTCTCTACTGCTGTCTTTATCCCTATCTCTATACAATCTTCATATATCTATCTCCATCTATATAGTATGTGTATCAACAACACTTTCTGTCTATCATCTATCTATCCCTCCATTTATCTATGTAACTTCACCCTTACCGTATATAAAGACAAGTATAAAAATTCCTTACCTGACAAATGCAAAGTGGGATAGCCAGGTTACATCTTACAGAGGTATTTTTCGGCTAAGAACATACCAATGGAAGGCGCAGGATCTCACAAATGGAAATTAAGAATAGGTTAGACAACCATGTCTTAGGACTATTATGGGTCTAGCTGACCTCACCTAGGGCAATATGGACAAATTAAGTAACCAATATGGACAAAGTAACTTCCTGAGTTTCTTTCTTTCCAGCCCTGTCTCTTCTGTGACTTCATTAGCTTTATTTAAGCAACACCTAAAATTGATTGTATTAGCAAGGTACTTCACAGTAGCTCTGAAGCATTTGAATAATACACATTAGTGAGATAATTTTTTAAATGCACGTGAATTTTTTCTATCATGAATTAGGAAAAAAATCAATATAAAATTTCAAGCAAGAGCACAAATAAAGTAGATAGAATTTCAAAACAATTATTTTCTCAACCAGGAGAAAGGAAAAATGGTTTTTAAATAAATAAGTTTTGACCTGCTCAGAACTTAACACTTCATGAGAAAACTTACAACCACAAGACTTCTTGGGTCAGACCAGTGAAAACCAACTGTTCAAGCCTCACAGCTTCCATAGGTTATAAACCTAATTTACCTCACAGATCTTAATATGCTGCAGCATGATGCAAGCCGTCAGTTATACCCCCTTTTCCTCATTGCTTTGCAAAAACACGTCTAACAGAGTTTTGTAAGGGAGAAGTCATCATTACTGTGCTTTTGCAAACCGAGTGGCTCAGCCAAGATGAGGAACGGACCTGAGCTCTGCTGAGCCCACAGCAGGAGCTCTGTTCATGCAGCAATGCTGCCGATGTTAACAAGCATACAGGTTTTATAAAATATATTTAAACTCATTTAAAACATTCTGCAGCAATTCCTGCAAATTACTTTAATCTGAAATACTCAAGGGATGATTTTTAAATCTGAGTTTATTCCAAAATCCCACAGCTTTTTGCTGCCTATGAGGCAGAGACCTGAAGAGTACACACTCTTGGTATCTTGTGAGAACTTTCCTAATTCAAGAAATTCATCAGTGATACCAGGACTGGGGAAACAGGAGAAGGGAAACAACCAGCTGCATAGAAAATGCAGCTCTTCTTTGTAAGGATATTTTATGATTATTTGTTTCTAAATAGTAATTATGCCATCAAACAAAGGATTCACCTCCTTACATTGAGAGGTGAAACTAAAGGACCTAAATCAAAGTGATCCTGAAAATCCCAATTCAGTCACTCACCACCTCCTGAGGAGTCTGAGCTCCACAAACACCTGAACTCCTGACCTTAAAGTTTGCACTTATAATGATATCACTTCTGGACATGCTCAGAAACACATCAAGCTTGGCAGCGAAAATACTCCCAAGGGTCTCAGTCAGATAGAGTGTTTCCATGTCTCCGTCTTCCCCTGCCCCATAATGCTAAGTAGGTGTCCAAGCCACAGGGGCAGGAATGCCTTCTAATCTCCTTCTTAAGCCTTCATTTCAAATGGATCTCTTCCTACTCCTTGCCTGTTTTTCATCCACCTGGGACACCTGTTTCTCCAGAACCCTGTTTCTTCAGGAAATCCGATTCTGAATTCTTCTTCTATAACTTGCTCACCTGGCAGTTCTCCTTGAACTCATGCTCAGTGCCTGGCCTTGATCTTGTTCCATCTCATCCACACACTGATCCCAGCTGTCCTGTTCTTGTGGCCCAGCAATTGCTGCCTTTTTCTGACTTAGCTTCAGTTATTTCAGGAAGACCTCCTCTACCTCATTGCTAGTGCACCCATCCAATTTCTCCTCACAAACACCTTTGTCTTCCAGCTGCTGGCATGAAACACATCATTCTTCTCCATGTTTTCCTGTGTCTTAACAGCAAAAGCAAGTCTCAGGTCTGACTGGCAAGTCAGAAAAGTATTTGGCAAGTATTTAAAAAAGCTGAACACAGGATGCTCCTACTACCCAGATATAGTGGTGAGGGTAGAAAAAGAGGACAAATCTGTGAAAATGCAGTTGCCCTACTCTGCAGGATCAGAGAAATATGAGATATTTATCTCCTAGGTGAGAATGATGGTTTCATGGGAAATTCAGGGCATTTTCCTAATGATTTAATGGAAAGGAAACATATCTGAGTTTGTAAAATGCCATGGGAGATGAAGCTGGGCCACCAGAACACAAACAACAAGTAACAAGTGGAGTTAAAAAATCATGTTCGGGGAGTAAATAACAAATTACTTTAAGTTTGATAAAATTTTAGTTATGCCAAGTAAGTATAAATAAATTTCTGGGAAAAAAAATTGCAGATCTGAGGTGTGAATAACCCTTGTGCACTTGCAGTAAGTAATTTATGATTAACCCATACCATATAATTTTTTCTTGCTTGTGTTACACTAACTGCTGTCTATATATGTACACATATTACATCCCCCCATCCTGTGCATCTAGGACTTACATGATCCACTTCCAGGTGTCTGCATAGCTGTACTAGTGAGAAAAATGGTGAGAAGATGGTGAATGGTGAGAATGATGAATGGTGCTGTTTCTCCAGTGAATTTACACCAATATAGTAAGGATTAACTTTCTTTTATTAGTATAACATTTGCTGGGAGTTGTTAATGAACATTCTTGAAGAAGGCAGGTGACTGATGGTAGGGTTTTATGGATGATGATCATTGTTGTGGGTTAAATACATCTGTGCTGCAATCATAAAATTAATAACCTCTACAGCAACAGCTTTACATATGGCTGTCTTAGAAGAGTTCCACTTGTGTGACTCACAACCTTTGGAGACGTCATTTATAATTTATACCAAATTTGAAGTGCAAAGTTTTTTCTCTCCCACAAGTCATGGTAATCAATAAGGGTCTGCACCTAGTACAGACTGATGAGGTGAAGTGTGTGGCAAGGATCAACTGCACTGGGCAAACAACCCAGCTCATAAACATGGTTTTGCAAAAGAGCTCTCCAGTGGCCCCATTTCCACACCTATGCTGTGAGAGCAAATAATTTTTTGTAGGGGTACCATTCCTGCTTAGTGTTGCAAACTAAATTAATTGCATATTTGCCTCAGAACTACTCAGAAACTTGAGGGATTTTCACATCACCCAGATTTTAGGCTTCTGCCATCTTATTCATAACACATCAAGACTTAATGTGGGATACTATGAAGCCCCTATATCATGGAAACTGGCAATTTAAGACTAGACACTAATTCAAAAAAGGCTCTGCAGATGTGAATTATACTAAATTTAACTAAGCTTAATAATATCACACTTCCTGTGACTTAACCTCAGAGATGTCACTAGAGGGACTGTTTGAGATGAATGATCATAAAGCTGCATTTCACTCCCTGCTTAACCCTCCTCCTTATTACAGCAGACGGCAGCTGTGCCTGGAAATGCACAGTATATGTGCCTTGCTTCCTAATAGCTTCTGAACAGCACCACCCAAAATCAGTCACAGTTGATGCTCAGGATACAAGGGCAGCAAGCCAGTCACGCGGCAAAGAATTCAAGACAGGCATCAGGTGGGTGAGGCAGTGAAGTGAGGCACAGGCAGAGTGAAGCCGAAGGCAGGCATACGGCAGATAAGACGAGAAGGCATGTTGTGTGCTGGCATGTGCTGACCTCTGCCAACAGCTCTCCTGACATCCCTGTCTATGGGAGTCAGACATGAGTATCAGTGTGGGAGGTGAGTCTGCCGACATTAGGAGGGAGAACTCAAAAGTCTGGGATGAACGTGAAGGGAAATATTAAGTTCATATTAAGGAAAAAAACCCACTCCAACCAAATAAATCCTTTAGAGCTACAGATATTTACTATGGGTTTGCTTATGTGACTGGTGGGCTCCATTGCTGAGATCCGGCTGGAGAAACCACTGACTACTGGAGACCCAGCAGTCAGTGGGATTAGAACAGATAGGGGTTTCTCCTGGAGAAACTGCAAATCATGTTCTGCTTTACAGCCACATGGAAAACACATCAGGACACAAAACAACTCAAAAATCAGAGTTTTTATGCTAATCCAGTTTTAAACATCCAATTACCAAGTGGTAAGGTTTCTAACCATTCTATTTAAATGCTGCACTAACTAAATATGCTTCATTTGGGAGGCCTTACTTATTTCAAAACAGGAACTTCACTATTACCCTTAAAAAAAAGAATAGAACAGGTAACACCAAAGCTGTATCTTCAGGCTGACACAGTCACTTCAATGTTGAAGAAACAATTTAGGATTTCCCCACCAGCCAGAGGAAAAATAAACCCCAAACCCCCATCAAAAGACAGAAAACAATGTATTTGCAAATGCAATTTTCACTACAAAATACAATCCTGATCTAATAACTGATCTTTCCATGTGAAGTCTTCCAGCAAAACCAGTGCTGCTGAGACAGACTGTGGAAAAATCAAGAAAAATCTCTTGTGTCATGGTAGAGTTTTTTTGCCACACACTTAGTACTTATAAAGAAAACTACTTTCTTCTATCCAGAAAGATGGTTAAACCTTGGGAACTGGGAATAGAAACAGTAACTGCCAGGAAAGTATATTTGGAAGTGCAAGAGAGATTAAATATTTAAATGAGTTTCAAAATGCAGTGGTTCAAATTATTTTCTTTTTCTTACATCAAGAACCTCAGTTTTGATTTTTTCATAAAATTAGAACAAAATAAAAAGAGGTTGTCAAGGTAGTTTCTCTCTGCAGAATCACTGAACTGGAGTTATGTAATCTTGCATTAAAATTATTAGTTATTGCCACAGCTGGCCTACAAATATTACATTAAAAAAAGCAAGAAGAAAATAACTTAAATACATTTGGGGAGTTCTTTTGTTAATGGCCCATGCATATGTCTTGATACTTAATACTTATTGCTCCATTTTGGTTTAATTAGTCTAAACCACCATAGGTTGAATTTTTTCAAGCAATTTTAAAGCAAACTGTTGACACATTAGAGAGAAGACTTCATTGTAAAAACAAGGATTGAGGCAGAAGCTGAAATTTGTCTAAATAAGACCAATATCAATATGTACAAATGAAGAGACACCTAAAGTTTGACAGTTACTGCTCATAAAATCCTGACATGAGATAATATGAAAACTATCTCCTGTAGAGGGAAATTAGAGAGGAGCTGATACATGAACACTTGAGGAAAACTTGTGCTGTGGCTGGAACATTTCCTTTTAGTCTGAGGATAAAGGAAACATTACAACCACAATATTAAATTAAGAAAACATTTTTTTTACTCTGTTGTGAAAAGTGAAGAGTCTATGAGTGACTAAAAAGCAAAGACCTTGAAGCCATCAAAATTCCTATCTGTTTTATCATGTTTTACAGGTCCAGAATGACAAACGCTTCAGATCAATGGCGCTGCAGCCATGATTGTTACTTTTCACAGGAACCAAATGAAGTTTTACAGTGCAAATATTCCGCATTCTCATGGGCTTCAGAATTGCTCTTCGAGATCTGCATTCAGACACAAACTGAAAGCCTGCAAGACTCCCTCTGAGGAAGGGCAGCTGAGGGGATAGGACACTGTAAATGTAGGGTTTGCTCTCCTTTGTGAAGCTGGGGAAAGCAGCAGCCAAGCAGCTCAGGAAACTTCATGCCATGCTGAGGTCTGCGCATCTTGGCATCTGCAATGGGAGAATGGGTAGGAACGGTCTGGAGCAATGGGTGTGGTCAAGAAGATTTACTGCTTTTTATTGCAAAGAACTCACACCCCAAGGCAAACCTGCTTCCATGCAAAAATGTCTTCAGCAAAACTGGACTGCAACAGCAGCTCCTCTGCAGGTGCAAGAGGAGCAGTGAAGCCTGCTCACCGAGGTCATGCCTTCCGCAGCTGCAGAAACCTTCACAGAGCCTTGGTGTGAAGGACACCCTGCCCCATGCTGCACACTGACAAAGTGCTCCTGCTCTTTCACAGGAAGAGAAATGGGGCATGTAAATCCACTTGTGGTAGAAATGGCACATCCCATCTACTACCATGGCAACAGGTGAAAGCATTAGGATTTGCCCTGTAAGCATAGGAGCAAGGATGCTGGTAGGAAACAAGTTGCTACTGGTCTAAATTAAGAATAACCTCATGCATCATTTTCATATTTTCTGCTCAGAGATACTAAGGATGCGCATTGAAGGAATCCTACTGCTCAACTTGTACAATGCTGACTGGGCTGTACTTCTAAAATGCATGTAAGTACTTAAATTATTTTTCACAACAAAAGAGATTCAGTAAAAACTCCACAAAATCCCACAAGAAAACTGATAAAATTGTTACATACTTAACAAATCAACTAGTTGCAACAGCTTTGGTATAGCCTGAGAAGTGCTGAAATCAAATGTTTCCTTATGACATCCATTACTTAAGGGGGATTTCTGAAATATGAAAAGCAGATTTTTTTTGAGTTTCATATCCCAAATGGATCACAAAGGATTCCTATTGGACTTTGGTGTATAACTCAAGCAAGTCCTCTGTAGTTTGGGATCTCAATAGTTCCCTTTATAAGAGCCTGTTTTCAGTTTTGCCAAGCTAAGTATTTGGGATGAAAATTCCCAGGCTCTGTCTCTGCCTTAGGCTGATTATTATTATTTTTTTACGTTTCAAGTGAGAGGATTTAGTCACTTCAGGAAATAAGACTGAAGAAAAACATATTTTCGCCCTGCTGGGAGGAATAAAAAATGAAACAAACAAAAAACCCCCAAAAAAGTTCTTACAAGAACTTTGCTGAGTAGCTCCTCTGTCTCTGTTCTTCATAGTTTGAAATTTGGAAGGCAAGGTCCCTGGCATCCTTTTGCAACTCCCATGAAAAAACAGCCAGCTTTTTGCCTAGTCACAAGACTTTGTAAAAACTCATTTGCATATGCTCAGCACAGAGTCCACAGAATCTGCAAGTCTAAGTGGTCAAAGATTCCTCTGAACATGCTGTTTGCCCAGAATCGACTGGGCTAAGCCAGACTTTTTTTTGCACCTGCTGCTCCCAGATGTTGCAGTCTAATGTGGCATCAGGCACAAGAACTAAGTGCAGACAGCACTCCATCCTGGGCTCCAAATGCAGGCAGAACAAGGGGAGAAAGGGAAAAAAGCAGCCTAATGTAAATAGAGAGGAGAACTAGTCCATGGGTAGCAGATGGATGAGTGAATCAAGGCATGAGGTTGACTGTGTAAAAAGATCAAAGGGAAGTGAAATAGGAACACCAAGGAAAGTGAAGGGAACACCTCTGCAGGAGATGGAAAGACCTTGAAAAGCAGGGAACTGGCTAAAAAGAGAGGTTAGGAGGCAAACCTGAGGGACAGCACACAGTCTGGACACAGCAGGGACAGGTGTGCAGACATGGAGGGGAGGAGAGGCACAATGGCACATGACTCTCCAAACTAGGTAAGAACTGCCTTATGGGAGACTTAGTCTTTCCAACCAAAGACAAAACTGCCAATGCTTCATTCTTCCTTGGCTCTGGGTCACTGAGAAGGTGACAACCTACTGCACTAATAGTCTCAGCACCTTTACCTCGCTTCACCATCCTGTGTGTCTGAGCTCAAACTCCATGACTGAAATCTCCATTTCTGCAACTGACCTGCAGCCATAGAACATCACATGATAAAACTGCCTTTCTTAGTTTTATTGTGGTTGAAGAAAACAAATTTCACACAGAAAACTGTAATAGGAGAATATTTGAAGCATGCATGCTGAAGGGACAAGTTAAGGACATTCAGTTTAGTCAATGTCAAAATGGTTCAGGCAAAACTGAACGGGGATGGTGCTTACTGGTGCTGCTCTGGTACAGCTTGTGTTGACCTTGCAGAGAGTGTTATGCTGCCCTTGAGGATCACTTGTGCATTTCTCCACCAGATGCCTCTGTTGACCTTCAGCTATTGCCTGGGAGTAGAGAGAACTGGTCCAAACAGATGAGCCTTTTGCAACAAAATGTGAAATAACTTCATTTCAATACAGTACAATGAGTAAATGAAGGAGAATGTAACACAGTTTGAATATGGGAAACTCCTGTAATACATTGCTGTGAAATGTATATTGGCTATTACAGGGCAGTGAAAGGAATTGCATGCGTTTGGATAAAAAACCCCAGGTGTTTAAAGTAAAGACTAATGGCTATTTAAAAAAGTATCAATACGGAATTAAGCACATTAACAGAAAAAAACTTTACAGAGCCCCAGGCTCCAAGGAGGACTTTTTGAGCATCTATAGACACGAATCTCACTGTAAGCAGCTCACAGCTGAGCTGACTCTCTAATCTCTGCTGGTGGAAAGACATGGCTCTTTCTCATACAAAGTTTCCAGGTCACCTAAATTCCCAGTAGCCAAAGAAGTGCAAAGTGTCCCCTAATGGTCATTCTTATAAATTTACCTCATGGTAACTGCTATTTTAACCTGAGGGTGTAGTTGCATTATGTAGTTGTGATCACATATAAGAGGTAATACAGAAATAATGGTTTGTTATGGAAAAATAGATGAGGTAAACAAGAAGGAAACTGAAAGCCAAGCAACAAGGCAACTGAAAACTTTATGTTTCTATTATTTAATTCTTTCCCGAGATGTTAACTGAGAGTAATTTGAAGACATCATGAGTCCTTAATGATATTGTATGATCCAACAGGATCCCCTGCTGCAAACATGTAAGTGAGGTGACTTTTTTTTCACAGCAGTCTGTTATTCTGTTTCCTACCTGTTAAAAATAAACCTTGTTTAAGACAAAAGAATTACTTTGCAAGCCTACCCACAAGTTTTTCTTAGGATGATCCACAGTCCACCAAAAATCTCAGATGCATTAGCATCTAAACTAGCAGAGGAGCTGAATAACACTGGTAATTGGCTGAATGTAGCAATTCCAAGGGAAATCACAGGTTGGCTCAGTCTGGAGGATGCACAAGTCCTGCAAATCTAGTGGTACAAGAAAGAAGCTACAGAGCTGCACTCGCTGCAGGGGATAAATTGGTTTTGAAGGACACAACACAGGTAGGAGTACAAAAGTATGAAGTACAAAATGTTTGTATATTGCTTATGCTCCAGCATGAGCTTCAGCTGGTCTTTCACTGTAGCATAAGTCAATTAAAAGTTTAAATGTTTCATACATTGTTGGAGTTAAGGATGGCTGGTCACTAAAAGCAATATTATTCTGTAATCACATCACATGCATTTGTAGACTCATCTCTGCAGTTTGCTTCTGTAGCTTTAGATAACAGTTACTTAATTTTTTTTTTTGACATTTGGTTAACAGAACAGTGATAAAGAAAATGAGTAAATGAAAAAACTGTATGAAGAATCATGCAAAAGATCATAAATGGCAGATTAAGTATCAGCAATGGCAGCTTTAACAAGTATCTTATAGGAAAGAATAGAGCATCCAAGTTTTAACTTTGTATGATATATGATGCTATGATATATATGAGTTACTTATTTTGGAATGACAACCATGTGTGGTTTCTTTTCCTTGTGTCAGCTGCTAGCACATACACTTCTGTGCTAATATCACAGTATTCTTTGAGATAAAAAGGAATGACAACTGAATCACAGGCTGCTCTGCAGAAAGCAGAATCAATTACTCTCCCAACTGATCTAATTGAACAATTTCAAATACAACAAATCTGCTAAGTCCAGTCAAGTCATAGAAGGCTTCATTTCAAAAGCAGATACCTAATACTCATATGAAATATGTAGCAAGCCAGGCAAATTATGAAAGCATTAATACATCCAAAGAAGAAATCACCTTATAAACATTCACATTTGGTAGTATATTTAAGGCAATTACACTGCTCATGCAACATGTTACCATTTCGATAACACTACACATGTTGCACACTCTTATCCATGTTTTATGGCCCAGTAGCTTTTACCAACTATTGTTTGTTGCTCTATTTACTAGCGCCATATCACAACATACATCCTGGGCTTGGCAATGACAGATGTTGCTATACCTACTCTCAGCAGGGTTTTTTGCTTAGCACCACAGGATGCTCTACCTTGGCTCTGTACAGTACACAAACTGCTAATGCAAAAATCCCAGTTCTTAGTGGCTCTGAAAAGGCATAATGTTATAACACCGTGATTTATTCCAGCAGACTCTTAACCCAGGCACTTACCAGTACATTTTAAATTTCCTGACACAAAAGGGAAGGAAAATGCTGTCTCTTCCAACAGCGCCTATGTGCAGATGCCCTAGCAGTCAGTGCTTTGGTGTGCCTCAGTCTCTCAATTATTTGGCCAAAACTTTCCAATTACTAGTCAGATTTTCAGGACAAGAACTTTGCTACTCCCTTTCTTTTGAATGCAAACTGGGCACTAGCACAAACATTTCTTTCTTAAAATAGCAATATCCCATCTGTTTAACTCTCTAAAGTGAGAAACTCAGCAGCTAACCCATTATAGAATGTGGAATGTGCATAACACATGAATTAGTTTGCTGAACAATAGTTAATGGGCTATACTAATGTTTTTGGGTTTTTCCAGTTTTTCCTCTTCAAAATATCTACCTCTAAAATTTAAGTGATGTCATTAAGCATAGAAGACTAATTGGCAGGCTTCTCAGGGAGTAGGCAGGTAATGGTGAGTTTTCTTTAAAGGGCTCATGATACCTATGCTAATTTAAGACTATCTTTACTTAATGTGGATAATGAATGGGAATAATACTGTGAAGAATCTGAAACCAGAATAAAAACAAGTCTAAAATAATTTAGCTTTTCACTTTTTAAAGATAAATACCTGGGGGAAAAAAGTATTTCATTTCACAGAATTGCCAGCTTTGCAATCCATACAGGCCCCCTTACAGCGTTTTCAAAGAAAATAAAGATAGATCATTGTGCAAGCAGCAACATAAATTTCTGCTGTGGCACTTTTGCTAAAAGGAATGTTTGAGTTATGATTTGTAACAAGCTTTAGCTACGAAATGATGAAAACCTGGTACTTTCACAAAGCCCCATCAACAAAAAAATACAGCACATCAAGTAGCAGTGCTTAAAACCAGCCTTACACATGATGTGGTTCACAACTCTAGGGACCAAATGTCCTATCGATCACTTGAGATTTGACTCCATCACCTGGAAGCTTGAAGTTATGGGTCATGTTATTGCATGATGTAAATATTCCCCTTCAAACCCATCTGTTTTCTTTTATGATATCAAAAAATAAACCCACCAAAATTCTTGAACAGTTATTACATGTCTTGGATTCTTTTAGGAGGAACAGGCCAAAGTCAAGCTTGCTGAGCCATACGCCAACCAGAAACCCCATGGTTTTATAGATGTAAGTAGCTAACATTACTTCAGTGCGCCACACTGTCACAAAGGGGCATTCTAAGTGCTAAGGTTGTATGCCGAGCTATCAAAGATTCATACAGAAATGTACCAACATCCTTCATATAAAGCTAATCAAATTTGAAATTACTGACATGTCACCTGGAGGAGGAATTTGATTTATTATTTGCAAAGTAATCTAGAAAACAGTGAGATGCACAGCTATAAGAATTACTGTTATACTGACTTCATGACTTTATCTTAGTTTTTGTTGTTGCTTTTGTGCCTGCCCTAAACAATAATAAACAACAAAACTTTCTTTGTGCTGTTAAGTTGCATGAAGTTGAAATAAGGTTGCTTAGAAGCGTGTGGCTGCACAAGAGTCGTTTGCTATCAATTAATAATATGTGACAGAAAGCACAAAAAGCTTTCTTCTTTGCAATCATCCCATACTCAATGGGGAATGTTGCCAAAAGTCACATCAGTTCTATGACCTTCCTTGCTTGTTTCTGGGCGGCAGGACCTGATGTAGTAAGATCAGATATCATGCAAATAGCATGCAAGTTTTCAAAAGTCACTCAGTTTAAGTGCATACATAATTTGTAGCACATTAACTGATTTGTGTTCATAAATCACAACACTGGCGAACACAAACCAGGCGTTGCGTGTGGAGTTCTCAGGCACAAATGAACACTAAGCACCTGAAAGTCTGCCTCACCTTAAGCTTTACATCAAAGACATGACTTTGCTTCACAAGATGTAGACAGTGTAGGATCTCCCTCAAAACACAGCTGGCCAATTGCACTGCAGCATTTATTCACTGTGTTTTAAAACACAGTGCCCATGTATGCTGTAGAATGAGTTTTAGCAATGACATTTGCTCTTTGTTGTTCTGTATAGTTCTGTATGCATAAGAACACATGTTTATGGCAAAAATAAGCAAGGATTCCACATTTGCGATCAGCTATACTGGTAAGTAAAAGACTATGTGTATAAACAAATCTGTTCACTACCTTCAAATATTTTTGTCATATAATTATATCTCGTAAATATCTTCACAGATGTATAAAATATATTCTTAGGAAATTTGCCACAGAATGTTGCTGTTTATATTAAGGAAATGTTGTATTTGTGTACTATGCTCCATACTTACATACATGAAGCATATTTGTATACTTACAGAACTGCCAAATATTTCAATTCTGTTACTATGCAAACAGTAATATCAATGGATAATACTGAAAAAAATATCCTTCCACTAACTCTGCTAAGTCTTTTCGAGTCTTTTCCTTTCAGAAAGTATGTTTTTATACTGATAAGGCTGTATCACACTAGAACTAAGGATACTACACATCTAGGTAGGCTTGCAGCTAAGAACCCAGCTTTTATCTATCCAATTAAATCAGGACTTATTCAACCTGTAGCTTTCACTGCTATCACCATTACCTGCTATCTCCTAGTGCCAAACACTCCACATAAACTATTACTACTAAACCTGGCATTTCCTCATAGCAGCCCATTTTGGGTATTATCAACTAAGCTCTTGAAACAAGTCACCATACCCTTCCTTTCCCAGATACTGTACACATGCTAGGATGTACAACATTCTTTCTTGTGTTTTACCACTAAACCTGCAGCAGGCAGTGCCAACTTTTGCAGCAGGCACCGGAAATGCCGGAGGGAGCAATAAAATGAACTGGAAATTTGTGCAGAAGAAGGCAAAATGAGATTGTGAACTATGGCTTTTTACCATATTCCAAATTTCCTTTTTATCCCTGGCCTTGGTAATCCACAAAAGGAGCCAAAAAGTGCACTTTTGTACAGATGGCGCTCAAAACATTTGCTTCAAACTTCATCAATAAGATCAAGAAGAAACTCAGATTCTGAAAATGTGGGGATTTTCATATTGCAATTTCAGTAACTAAAAGAGTAACAAGGGATGTGAGGAGAATTTCAAAATATTAGTATTAACAACTTTCTTTTTTTAGACAGGTTCTGTCTGGCAAATAAAGCTGTTAAGTGATACCAATAGCATCAATATTATATACAAAAATGGGATATCATTAATAACAATGAAGAAGAAAAGAATTCTCATGGGAAATATAAAATGCATATGCAACAAGTTAAACCCTCACTCTCCTAATCCAGTCTGAGCCATTTAATTTCTAAGGTTTTCAAAATATATTAAAAGGTTTGTTCTTTTCCCCCCCACAAAAACCTTTTAAGAGGCATTCATAACACCGTCACAAAAGTAGAAAGCTAGCACAGATGACTTTGTCTGCTTGCTATTGAAGTGAAGGATAGGCCTGATGCCTAATCTGAAGCTGACCTAATAGATAAAACCCTTGGGGTCTCAAATTTACATTTCATAAGCTTAATATTCTGCCTGATTTATGATTTGCCTTCTTAAACAAAGAAGGATATACTTAACAACTTTACTTTTGTATGGTTAACTGTTGATCTGAAAATGGCACATAAAATGCATTCACATCAGCACTGCCTAATAGGCCCATAATGATTCTTTATTATGCTTCAGTGAAAGGCAACTGAGTGACAAGTAACTGATTTTGTAGATCAAATAACTTTCTGCCACCCCCACACAGCTCCCAGCTGCTGCACACTTTATATGCCAGTACAAATACATTTGTAAAGTAGACAAATATACTATAACTATGTTATTAAATGAGACACAACACGGGGTGTTGCAAGTATTTGAGAGCTGTTCAATGCCATGACTGGGAATTACAAGCATGCAAAATCACACACTAAAGGGGCTTCAGTTCAAAATTACTGCAACATTCCCTCTGTTACTTTTTTATATATGATTTTAGAAGTGATTTTGCTCAGATAAAATTTTTTTTTTTTTTGTCCTGTAGAGGGCTGAAGAAGCCTGGGGCACACTCCCTCTCTGTGTAGAAGAGGTATTTAAAGCAAAGCATTTCAATATAAAGACAGATGTCCTGTCTTTATAGACAGCCGAAGTCCTGATATTGAAGGCTGATGGTGATGACATCATGCACCTGAAAATGCACACACAGCTGAAATGCTGTAAAAGGCTCCTGTGTGCCAAATTTTATTTTTATGTAATGGTAAGACATCAGAGCCTGTCTGATAATCTTTGACAACAACCCTAACCCTGTCATTGTGGCGATGGGAGAAACCAGCACACACTCAGCTCTGACCCACTGAGCCTTTTATCTGTATATGTCCCCATGGACCAAGCAAATAAAGGGCAACTGGTAATTTACACATGAATCAACCTTCTTGTCAGAGCAGGCACCAGAGACATCCCTTTTCTCTACCACAGCGAGGAAAAGCATCCAGGTCTGAGCTTGTCTCTCCAGAAATCATGCAAGCCAAAGAGCGATGTATTGGGAAATGGTGTGTTGGCAGAGGTGTGCTTTTCTGGACACCAGATAAAAAATGGCATCCGTAAAGAAGCAGATAAATACTGGGCTTGAAACAGGACTGACAGCAGTGCGCCTTTGTCCTATTCAAAACATGCAATGTCATACAAACTGAAGCCAAGATACAAGCCCGATAGAAGATTATACAAGATATCTGAGTGGGTATCTGTAAGGAATTCAGCCTACATTTTAATAAGGTGCAATGCCTCAGGTCTCTTTTCCACTTTCCTGCAGCTACCTTTTGAAAAGGTATGCGGATTGTTCTGGGCTTGCAAGACACTGGACATGTGTATGTAATAGCACTGGTAAAATAATCCATTAACTTTATTTGTGATGAAAATCAGCCTAAAACATTGCAGTGTGAAAGTAATCTGTAAAGATAAAACATTGCTTGCCTTCAGCTTATATCTCATTATGAAGAGAAACTTTTATCGGTCCACAGGCACCACTCATACTCTCTTTCCCACAGTGAAAAGCAGTGAAGCATGGTACAGCACAGTTCTGTTGAGTAGTCAAGATCTCAAAGGCATTTCTGTAGTTTAAACCACCAAAATCATCATACTGCTATAAAGCAAAGACAGATGTTTTATTGCTAGATTTGGCATTTTATACATGCCTATTTCTGAAAAGTTTTTGTGCACTCTAACAACCACTCTGCTACTGCAGAGATTTTTCTCTGCATTCTTGAAATGGAAAGGATGATGCAGACTGCCATCAGTGAAAATCTTGAATTAAATGTCAGAAGTTTGGTAACCCAGCACTACAGTGCTTCTCAGCATCAGCAGATTAGGTCCCTCCACTGGTAGATTCCTGAGGAAGGCTTTCTGGAAGCAGTGACTCTTGCTTGCAGCTGATTTCAGAAAGATGTATTTTCCTTTCCCTCGTCTTTTTCCACCCTACCATTGATGCTATTTCCCTAAGCCCCATTGATCACTCTCTTGTCTCCATTTCTGTCACTTGTGCTAACATTTGCTTGGAGGGGCCAGGACAGATTAGAAAGGTAGGGATGAAACTGCCATCACTGCCCATCCTCGAAGCAGCTCTTAATAACTGAAGGCACCAAACAAACATGTAATATACAGCTATTTAAAATAAGAAAAAATAAATTACTACAGTTACTGATGCCATATTTTGCCTTCTCTAAACCTTAAATGTAAAACAAAAATTAATGTTTTTCTTCTTTTAACCCCAAGTAAATTTCCTGCTTTTTACAATTCCACCTTTCTTCAGTTGTTACCAGCCTGTCTTTTGTTTAACACTTACCCAAAACTATATACCCAAAAATATTCATTTGTGAGGAAACTTATAGCACACTTCTTTCCTTCCTAAAATGTGTGAGAATACAGATATGGTTCAAGGAATTCATTTCATATTTCCATAAGATAGACATGTCCCTGATGGACAAAACAGGCCTCACTACTGAATCTCATCTTTCTAGCATTTACATTGTGATATACAGTTTTAGAATCATATGGGTTGGATATGCATTCATTTAAATTTAATGGCAATACAGCTGATATCAGATCAGAGTTTATTAGCGTGGTGCATTTTCTGTGAGCACGAATTGACTAGATGTCAAAGATTTTTGAACTACATAGTGAAGCCAATTAGTTCTAAGAAATTGTGTTACTTCTCTCTAGTGCCATACTAAGTGCTACAGAATGAATTATGCTGCTGATAAAGATGTTGCTATAAGCCAAAACATAACTACAAAAACTTAATCAACTTGTAAAATTTACATAAGCATAATAAGAAATTAATCTTTGAAAGAGTTGCATTTATGTTGCTAAATATATGTCTTCTGTTGCTAAATATATGTCATATATGGTCATATGTTAACGACCATCTTTAATGGTCATTGAAAACAAAGGTAAAAATCCAATATAAAATGTAGGGTCTTTTCACTGACATGAAATCTCACTCTCTATTTTCTGGTACTCACACTTGGTTCACTTTGTCTGCCACTGTTGTGTAAATCCTGTGATACACCTCTAACACCATTCTCACCTGATTTGTTAAAGCCAGCACTGATGACCAGACTCTCTGTGACTAGACAGTAACTACATACTCCTCCTGAGTGTGATTATCAAGACCTTTCGTCATATTTTAGAGCTTTGATCATGCACTCTTGGTTTTTTCTTCAGCTCTGCTTTCTTGTTCATGTCTCGCATAAGGAAGTTTTTTTCCTTTCAGAGTTCAGAGACTTCCTTTATGCTGATAAATTTAACACAAGGGAGAACATTGTTGAACACTGAATCCAGCTGGCATTGAATGACCTGTGCCTGTCCTCAAACTAAACTTCCCTCAGCCCCAAAACAGTGTGATAGCACCAAGCTGCCTCTGGAAAACAGACCTGGGGAAATCCTCACTCCAGAACTGTGTGTAAAGAGCATCCCTTGGGTATGGGCACAGATGCATCAGCCGTTTTGTGAGGAGTACAAAAGCAGAGGCAGTCACAAGGGCTGTTCTCAGGCACTTTTATTTACTAACTCAGACATATCTGAGTTTCCTATCTCCTGCCCAATTTAATTTCAAACTCACTCCTGCCTGCAGTCAGCTCATCCAAGTGCAAGTTTTCTAAGTGTTAACTTCTGCAATCTTTTTCCATAAACTTCTGCAGACCTACTTGATGAACTTACTTCAAGTTCCTCAATAAAGCTCTCCTTTGCTGAAATGCCTGCAAAGAATGAGAATAATTAGGCTGCTGGTCCTTTTGACAAACACCGTCACACCATACAGTGGTGTTTTGTGCCTTTCTTGTTTTCTAGATTTCAGGACATGAGGGGACTTAGCACAGTGCTTACAGAGCCTACAGTTACCAGTTTTCAGGGAAGTAATCACACTAACAAACACGTTAAAAACACCATGCTAAGGTCAGGGCAGACCCAGTGCATGTACTAATGCCAAGTCGGACCAGGCATCATGAAGCTCTGCCTAATACCCGGTGGCTTCCCTTAACAAGACCAGCTCAAAACTGCTTGAAAAACACAGTCATCAGCTTTTCACCATCAACACATCACTGTGGACACCTGTTTTGGTGGCTTACCCCATTTTGTTGGTGCTGTTCAGAAATGCCTTTTGCAGGCAGCTACAGAAGCTCTGAACTTCTACCCAGCAAAGATGGACAACAGAAACAAGAAAGGAGGCTGACATTTTGTTTTCACACTCAGGACAGATTAAATACTGACAGCCCTCCTTGGCATGTACATTCAGAGGTGAAAGATACTGCTGCCCCTCTCCAGGCACACAACCTTACGGGTTTGTATTTCCATCCTTTGAATGTATGTTCTCCTTTTGCCTTCACTTGCCTTGACTAGTTGAAGGGATGAGAAACTACTTTGTTGTTTCTCCTTTTGCAGAAAAGCAGAGCCTGCCTCAGAGAGCACAGATGCTCTGCAGGAAGAGAGAGGTAGGTCCCTTACATTTATACTAAACAAATCAGACACCTCCATTACAAATCTGATTTCACTGATGTTTATCAGTGATGCTGGAGCACAGTGATGTTGTACACTTTCCAAGTTTCCTCATTAGCTTTATTAAGTTTCTTTTGTAGCTAGAAGATGGCCAACCTTTCTCACAGAGTTCAGATGTAGCAAATATTTCTTGCCTGTGCTGAGGGGCTAATGCACAAATACTCATTCCCATGTAGAATACACGAAGGCCATATTCTGACTACAAGTGTCATGCCCTTATTTTCTCTTAATGTCTAATTAAAATCCAGCTGTGGACTGAATTAACTTGGTTTGCAAGGGAATCAATTATGAACTTCAAGATGGAAGGGCAATGAGATGGCATCCGAACTAACATTGTTAAAAGAGCAGGTGAATGCTGTCTGTGAAACTCAGCAACTTCCTTAATCACACAGTCCCCAAATACAAATACATTTAAATGTTGAAGTAAGAACATACTTTCTGAACAAGTCTGGGAGAAGCCAGAGGACCTTGGTACCACACTGCCCAGAGCTCCCAAGCACACCCTTCAGGCAGAACTCAGCTCATTAACACAACTGCTCCTTGGACAAACCCTAAATACACAGATAGAAGGGTTTCTGAGCTATCCTCTGAAGCTGAAGAAATCTGCTTACACCAGTGACAAACTCACTTGCGGGATATGACTGCCTATACTATTTACATTTTAACATTTCTGCTCCTCTTATCTGGCTATGGTCTGATTCAGTAGCTCAGTTAAACAATTTACAAGCCAGGAAGAAATAGGACAGGACTAATAATAAGAAAAAACAAGCAGAATGCAATTCATAACTTGGATGAGTTAATCCAAACATTAAATATGCTACGTAATGCTGCATTCCCTGTAAGGAATAATTTGAGGCAGTACCTGGATCAATAAAATGTTTGCAGGAGACCTTCAGCACAACTGTACTGTTAAATTTCCTGACAAAAGACTTCCGTTGTTTCTTTGATTACTTCTGTTGATAACTTTCTTTCTTTGTCCACCATTTCTACTCTGCTTTTCCAGCTGAGATGAGAATAGTCACTTATATAAAAATAACATATCAACAAGAAAATATAAATTTTTTACATATAATTTTTTCTGTCAGAGCTGACATAAATGACCACCATGATTTGGACAGTGTAAAGTGTTCCCATATCACTGCAGCTATCATGACCTGCTCAGGTTCACTTCTGCAGCATGCACAGACCTTCTCTGCATATGCTGAATCTACTGCTGAGCCCCTTCCTCACACAGAGTGTCTGCACAGTGATGGTACTCCGATTCCTAAGAAGAGGTGGAGAATAGTGGAGCTGAGAACACACATGGGGACCAACTGCAGCTAGTAGCTGTCCCAGGTAAAAAAGCCGCAGAAATGGTGTATGCAAACCCCATCTTGGAAAAGAGATATATTTTTGCATGTCAGGTATAATAAGGTCATCATACAGAAATACTTGCAGATGTGCCAAGCAAGATATGTTTCTCTTTTTAATAAGGATTGCCGATCTATTTAAAGAACATGTCTCAGGCTAAGTATTGAGACGAATGACTTGGAACTTTATTGGGATTCATGGAATTTGATTAACTGCATTTTCCTGGCACTCAAGTAAGTATTTTTATTAATTTTATTCATATTTTTATTTTATTAATATGTGACCTGCCACCAAGAATAAACATGAAATAGGGATTTGCTCAAGTTTTAGCCATTCAAAGTATTCAATTCTATGTCTCTCACGTGCATAATCTCTCCCTCCTGTATAGACAAATTATGCAAACCACAAACATTTAACTATTAATAACTTATTAGGAGACCACAGAGAACATGATTTAAACCTCTATGTTAAATATTGTTTTAAAGAAGACAAAGTTATTTGTGGGACAAAATCAGACAGCAATTTATTTAAAATTAGTTCAAAGAGAAAAATATTTACATTTATTTTTATTTAGATGTTAGCTGAAAACATCTCATTAAAAAAATCTGTTTGTAAGACCAGTGGTAAAACATTTATGTCTGTTCTTGTATCAGAGTGCACTCTGGGCTTCAAATAAATCCCAACATACATTCCACTTTCTTTATTATTCCCTGTTTTTTTTTTTTTTTTCTATACTGAGTACATTTTATTAAAATGAAATTTATGTTTTAGGAATGGAGCAATTTGAAATATTGGCATCTAAAGGGCTTCTTAGACAGTATTACTTGTTTGACACTGAAGGTTTTGTTTTGGTACAGAATATAAAACCATTTCCTCAAGATATTTTGTGTTCAGCATAAAATATTAAAAATACCTCATTCCAAGAGGTCTGGTGGGATTTCATGACAGATGTGTTGCATATTTTTTTAAAAAACTTTTTGCAGCATTGTTGTGTCTAATTAGCCCTGATGATTTACCCATGACAGTATGAACTTCTTGAGAGGAAAGTGGAACATAATCTTTGGAGCAGAGAACAAACATGTTTTTGGGGAAATGGGAGGGAGCAAAAGCAATGACTTGAGGTGGTTTATAACAAATGCCCCCAAGTAGTCCTGAGAGTTTTCACTTATTTATGCACCACCATATGATCCATCATTTTGCGTTCTGTGCTACAAACCAGGCTTCCTTCATGCATCTCACGTGTTGGCTTTGCAATCATGTCGCTGTTCCTGTCTGTGGCTGACAACTAGTTAGAGAGGACCAACCACCATGGCCTAGCAAAAGGTGAACCTAAAAGCCTACCATGGATGAAGGGAGGCACCACTAATCATACACCACACCCTCTCCAGGCCACCACATTGAGATTATGGGAGAATCTAGGAACCAAAATGTGAACTGTCCCTAAAAATCTTTAGTTTTGTTGGCAGGGTTTCTTTCCTTTTTGGGCCCTGTGCAAAAATACATTGTCAGAAATTTTCTGAACATGCAGAATTTATCAAAGGTGGCTTGCAGCCATGGGACCAGCTAGGTAGACACTGGAGAAGCCAAGCAGACAGACCCCTGTGCAAGAAGGGGGAATACAGATTTCATCTGCATTGAAGATGGGTAAAATGCACAAGGCTAATATTTTTAAAGTTTCAATTAAAACATGGCTGGTGTTTTTTTCACCTGAGTCCAGCCTCACATGGCAAGGTCAGCCCTTTCAGTGAACAAACAGCTTAGTTGCTGCCAGTGTAGCTGTTATCAACAAGGGGAGACGTTTGGCACAGCCTAAAGCTGGGGCATGAACCCTGGCTAAGCTTAAGACATTTATCTGACAGCATCAGCCTGACACTCCACAAACACATTTGCTTTCCATGACCTCAGAGCATTCGTGATTAATCAAAAATGCATCTTGGATCTTGAGAACAAGCTACAAGCAGGCACACAAAAAGAGAATATGCTCTCGATCTCACTTATTGACTCCAGAGGTACACTGAATTTAGAAATAGCAGATAGAATAAAATGATCGATATGTTCTCACTTGTCCATGCAAGAGCAAACTTTATCCCTCCAGCAATAAACATTGATCATGTAAATGTTTTAGAGCTGCTTTCAAGTACAGAGAGCAAAGGCATGAGGACTTTTGAGGAGGGGCATTACATGGAAAAGACACTGGTGTGTGTGCACTAGCACTTGGCTAGGAAATGTGCTGTTAAAAGCTGTGGAGTGCAGCAATGCACCTGAGCCACCTCTATCACTGCAGCCATTTCCACCAGTACATATTGCTAACATCCAGTTTGGGAAACACTGTGCCAAGTGATCTTAATAAAACATTATAGAAGATACTTTAAAACTTAATGAAGGCACATAATCTGCTTCAGAGAAAACTTTCTGCCTTAATTTAAATGAGACACAGTTATAACATATCCCCTATGCACTGTTTACAATTTATAATTTATGTCTCAGTTCAAATACATGACTTTCTGCAGTCATCTGCTAAGTTATATGATTAGCATTTGAATATTGTAATATTCTGCTTCTTGATACCAGAGTAATATGATGCAGTGCATTTGTATTTTAATACTTTCTTTTTTATTCACCAATAAGCATACCAAGCTCTAATTAGTTGAGATGAAAGAAATCATGCGCCCTACCCAGTCTAATTTGAAAATGGTTATATCTCTGTAAAAACTCTTCACCATTTCATTTATTAAATCCCACTCTTTTTTGGTTACCTACTGCTCAGCTATAAGTCGTTTGTGCTCATACTGCACCATCATTCTACTACAGCAAAACTACTATACGTGCTTCAGTCCCTGTTGGCATGGCAAACAAACTTTCATTGCATGTGCTCTCAATAAAATGGTGGTACTAATTAGAAGATATAAACTCATGCTGAGACATGATATGAACTGGTGTTATGCATCTCTTAAGCTCACAGCAGTATTAGATTTATATAGTTTATATATGCCCTCAACTAATATTTAACTAGAAACATTCAATTTTTTAAATGTGCAGAAAAATGAAACAAAAGTGAAGGTACTTTATTAAAGAAATTCACAGATTCTCAGTAATCCACACTCCACTTATCTCCACATTCATAAGTGGCAAACAGAAAAAAAGTCATTTTTTTCCCCAGTAAAGACTGAGAAGAAGAATGGTGTAGTGAAAACACATGCTAGTGTTACCTAGTGTCCACCCATCATTTTTCAAGGACAGACCCCAAAAGACACAGCAGTAGATAAGTAAACATCACCCCACCTTATGGAGAAGGTTCCCCAGACAGAGAGCTGATGTCCTTGGAGTCTGGAAGCAGCTATTAGCCTACGACCTGGATGCTGCCATTAAAAGCCTTGTCCTCTTTACTTTTTAAGAAAAGAAAAAGGAGGAAATTACTAGTCCAAAGGCTAGGAAGTTATTCAGATACCCCAACTTGAGCCTGATTCAAGACACTGCATAAATGTAGGTTCACGATGACCCCACTGCTCAAACTCTTGCAACATGGGTTACGGACTCTAGATATCACAGTTGTGTGTTCTGACATCCACGGTGAAAATGAGCAGAAAATCTGACTGTTCCATATCAAGAAATATTTTTCCTAGTGCTAATGTGCCTTAAATACCTTGTTCCACAGCTGAGTGGCCTGGCACCTGCTGCATGAGAAATAGTCAATTACTGTTCAGTGTCTCTAATTTTCTGATTCAATTAGCATGCTTCAGAGCTTTTCCGTTTAATTGCAAGCTACTTCACAGTCAGCTCTCTGATTAATCATTGCCCATCTGCAAGCCATCGCAAAACTTGGTGGAACAAATCTCTGTATGTTGGAATGCTGGGAGCTTAGAAAATCAAACTTGTTTTGGTATATAAATCTTTAATTTTGTTTGCCCTTTTCAGCTGCACTTTTAAGAAGCTCTGCACTGATTAAACAGGAAGTCCAGACAATAATATGCCACATTATGCATATAATTACTGTAAATACAGATGAGACTGTAGAAGGTTAGGTGCTAACACATATGGAGTAGGGGGTCAAGGAAACACATTTGCAATCAATTTCTCCCCCATTACAACAGAAAGGAGGTATTGGTGGAGGAGAGAGAAGGAGATATATGAGATGGTGATGTAGTCCCATGCATGACTCTGGAGGTATTTCTGCAACACAACACAGCAGTACAATCACCACATGGTATTTCTGATTTCATTTTCAAAGAAGCTGTTAAATTCCCAAAACCTAAAAAGTTCAGAAATTTGTATTCAATTGCTTAGCTACCATACCTATATTTCATTGTACACTTTCAGCTTCAAGCTGAACACTGGCTGTTGGGTAGGACCGTAAGATAGCTCAGTTGTCATGGAGGTACTGTGTTTTAGTACACTCACAACAGTAACACTCACTGAACCAACACAGATTACCTATTTTATTCAGGCACACATTTACCTCTCTTATTCAGGTGCGCATAAACTTCCTGTCCAGAAGACTTGATTTAAAAAGTAGCAGCATATCACACAGCAGGGAATTAGCAATTCTATTACAAATTAATTAATTTGCACATATGAAAGTATAAACCCAACTGAAGCTCACAGACCCAAAAATTTTGCTTCAAACCCATGCAACATTTCAGCATGCATTAAATTCAATATGATGCAACAGTGCTCAGTTTCCTGCAGCATCCTGTTTTGAGAACTTCCCTGAACTGGGGCTACTGTGAACATTTTGTTCCAAAATACCATCACTTAAGAAAATGTTAATCTCCATCATAATTTTAGCAATTCCAGGTTAATAAGAGAAGTCCTAATAAACCCTAAGAAAAAGGTGAATCATCTCATTGTCACCTAGTGACAATCGCCAAGGAGCCATACCTCCTACACTCTGGCAGAAACAAAACTGCATTACTGACACAAGAAAGAATAATTACCTAAAGCTGTATTATTGATGATCAAGATGATGCCACCATGCCAAAGCTGTAATTTGGACTTCTTCTTCAAGGTCTTTAGATGCTTGTAAGATTTCCAAAATATATTTAAAATATATTTAAAATATATTTAAAATATATTTAAAAATTTTGCAGTTAAAGCACTGCCTGCCCACCCATCTAGCTGAATGAAAAACCTTACAAAAATTGATGAGAAATTCCTGAGGTGAGCATTGCCACCAAATAAGTGTGTTTGCAAACATCCGAATGCTGGAGACACAAAACAGGTCTCTACAGAACTTTCCCATGCTTTTGTCATTTTCCCAACAACATTTTTCTATGCCAGGTGAGGTAAATATATCACCTTCCAAGAATAATCTATGTAAATAAATGAACCTATATAACACAATGAACAATACAGACAATGCAAACACAAGACACAGTCTTTCATGCTCTGACATGCCAGTTCAGTATTTCTGTGCATGTAGTTAGTGTACTTGAGTAGGGTGATGAAGCAGATGTAGCTTATCCAGATTACAAATTTAGTATGTATTTCAAATAATGCTGAGGAACATGCTACTCAGGGAAAAAAAGAGACTAGCTTTGCTAGTCCGAGAAAAAAAGAGTTGTAGGAGTTCTGCATATTTTTCCAATATAGCTTGTGTTTCTGAAGTCATTGCAGCCTGTATTATCTTTTTTAAATGAATAACAAGATTATCAAATTGATCTCCTCTATTATGACCAGTTTGGTATACAATCACAGAATTCAAAAACAAAGGCAAAAAAATATGATGTTTTCAACATTTCCAAGAGAGTGACTCCTAAATCTGCACAACATTGCTGAAAGTTTTAGTCCCACAGTGCCCACTAATATCAAGGCAAGTTACACAGCTAAAGCCTGATAATTGACTCCATTTATACTCAGTTTATTGAGTGGGAAACTGATCCTAGGGTTCTGTGGCGAGGTTACCTCAACAGTCCAGCATGCAAGGCTATGTTCTTCCCATCACCCCCTTGACAGCTTCCTTGTGTTTAAACCCAGTTTGTAAATGCCCTCCCAAGGTGAACTGGTTCCCCATTCTGCTTCTTTATTCTAAATAATAAGAAGAACAAGTGATGTTAAAGTGCTTAATGCCTCTGACTCAGATGTAGAAAAGTCTGCAGGCACAGATACTTGACCATCATGATCTCCAGGACCACCTCATGGAGGCTCAGCAAAGACTGCACAATACTGGTGTCTGGAGAAACTAAGGTACACAGCCATAAATTGTGTTGCCTGGCCCTGTCTGAGTTACAGCTGATCCTGAGAAGCTTTGCTGGAGTGTGAAACACCAATCTGCAGACTCCCAGCTCTGATGCTTAGCCCCTGCCTTTCTTATGAACATTTCCAGCAAAACAGGTAACTTTCCTGGTGTAGCTGTTTGGGTTCCTTGCTCTGGAAAACTGGGCAACCATCTTATAAAGTATTTTACTGAGTTTTGGAACCACAGAACTGAAAAAAACCCAACTGAAAACAATTACTACAAAAAACACATTATTTTCATTTCATAGAGGCAGCTTATGAAAATAACTGTAGCTGTTTCACTACCACAGGTACAACGAATTTGTACTGGCTGCCAGAGTCAGCACCCAACATTGTTTTCAATGGCAAACATCTCTACAACCAGGGTCACCTCTGTCCTGCTGGAATTACCACCCCAAGGGGACCAGAGAGCAAAACAGTGCATACATGCTGGCACTGAATATGGGAAAAAGTTCTTAATCTCTGTGCTCTTAAGGTCCTGCTAAGTAGCATCAAGTCACCTCTGGCTTCCAGACTCACTTGTGATCCTGCCAAAGGACCTTTGATGCACTTACTGATTTTCCTTTCCACTTAATTCATGATGGTGAAATGGGATAACTACCAAGAATATTTCATTCCACTTAATTCTGGCTCTTTTAAACTTCTCCTATGGTACTGTGTGTTTATTTATTTTTTCTTTTTTAAGCACAACTTCTACAATTTATAAAAACTGCATTATTTAAAACAGGTTTTAGAAAAAAATTTGCATTCCTGTTGGATTTCTTAGTTTAGCTTGCTCTATTGAAGCAATGTACAAAAGCTCAAACTTTTATATTTTTCTCCGTTTTGAGTTGAAAAGGGTTGGAACAGCCACAAAAGCAAGTGGGGGAATATATTATTATTTTTACTTCCTTTTAAAATATTTTTATTTTCCTCATTAAGAGAACATGAAATTTTAAGCACCAGAAGCTCTGCTTACCTTTTTCACTATCCCTGCCTAAACATATTCAATCTCTGCTTCTGATATTTAAGAAAGATAAAATATATTTTTTCCTAGTTATGTTAACAAGTTTAAAGCTAAAGGCAGAGTAATTTTTACAAATGAGGATTTTATCTTCCATCAGTTCTTTGTTCTTAAGAAACACTCCTCATCCTTCTACTGTCTTTTAAAAATTATGGAATAAAGATGCACAGACAGCATTCTGGGCTGCAGAACTGGTAAATATGGAAAGCCATATTCTGAAGTGTTATTTTAGTATTTACTTATGAAACAACAACAAAAAAGCTTTAAAAAATAACAGAAAAGGGAAATCGATCCCAGTTAAGGTGAAATAAAGAGGATGCTCCAAAATCAGCCCAAAACTGATCCTGCACAGTGGTGCAGGGTTGCATGCAGTGCAGGGACAGGCAGGTTACTGCATCATCCCATCTGCCTGTGGCTGGGCTGACACCAGCAGAGGGGCTGGGCTGCTACCAACATCTCTCTGTTCTAAGTCAGTGGCTGGAGTAATTTGGAGTATGCTAATTATCCAGAAACTACATGACTTGAAGAGTAGCTACAGAGGTACCTTGTCAATGACAAGACCCTATTAATAAGTTTACTGACAGATTTTAGACTTCATTACTAGTTGTTCCCAAAAGGTGTTGGTCCATCAAGACTCCAGCAGGATACAGCAACCTGCCTCTTGTCTGACCTCTTTAGTTAAAATGATACATCAACTACTGATACTGCCTCTATTAGATTTCTGCTGAGCTCCATACATGACATATTTTCCAGCATTTTGATCCAAGCAGACCACTAAAACTTAGTCCAATTTATTTCTGACCAGGTATGGGCAAAGCCAGAAATTAGAAAAAAAAAATTCAGAAAATGTCCACAGATGACTTTGTAATAATAAAACATGAATACAGTTTCTATTTCCCATATTATCACAGGCACTGAATTATCATCGCATGCTATTATACACTTCTAAAATATTTATACAGCTGAGGTGAAAATATATTTCACTCAACAGCTTGCATATTGCAGTACCCATTTTTAGCTATTGGTCCCAAGTGCAAAGCAACACAAAGGCTCAAGGCATTTTTAAAGCAGGGACCAAAAGGTAACTCTTTACTTAGATGTTTTTCATGTAGCTGTGAATAAAAATTTATATTTTTAGCTTTGCTCTAACTGTGGTAAACTCATTCAGTCTCTGTTTGGGAATGCAGATTCTATTCTGGACTGGATAACTAATTTATTTCAGCAGGTATCACAGAGAGGCATGATAAAAAAAAAAAATCACCTGCATTTGTTCAGAACCAGGACAATATTGAATATACTTATTTATACAAGTACATATATATATGTTTATGATATCTCACTGCATTTTTTTCATTTTTGTAGCCATAACGGTATTAAACTGATTTAAAAAAATTACTTCATATCAACTCTTTTGCATTATTATCAATATAAATGCAATATATTTAAAATCAGGTTGAAAATCAGTTGTTGTGCATATCTCAGATGTGGTTTAATACATCCATCCATATATGTATGTAGATGCTTATGAATATCCTGCTACTTTGAAAATGACTCACTATGCTATTTCACCACAATTTCCATTGTTATAATAGGATATTGACTGATTTTAGGTTTAAGGGACTAACGCAGTATTCAGTAATCACTCTGTGCTATAAGTTTATTGCAAGTGCTGAAGGTTCATTCACCCCAAGCAATTCAGTCAATAACCAATTTTTATACTTCTATCTCCTTCAAATTCCAAACCAATAATCCCTTGCTTTTTAAAAAAAATTATTTCAGTATCAGACTAACATTTCCCATGGAAATCAATATAAGTGAGATCCATTAGCCAAAAATCTGCAGCACTGCAATGCAAACATATTAAAAATATTGATCTTGCAGGCTACTGATGTTTTGATTGACTTTAATGTTTGTAAGCAGCAATAACAGAATTTCAATGACTGAAACAAACTTTTGATTAAAATTATAGATTTAAACTTTTTTTTTCTATTTTACTGTTTCAAAGGGTATTGCATGGTTTACTTGTTTGCTGTAAATGATCATCATAGTAAATCCTTACTCAGTTTCTCATTTGTAAATATTAAGGTCTGTCCCAAGTAATACATCTTTAGTTATACTTTCTATATCTTTTGATGTTTTGGTTCCACTATATAACACCAATATGCATAACCATGTATAACACCAATATGGACAGTGCTAGATGTATTTTTGCAGCACTTTCCCTTCTACATCCTCTCATCTTGTGGGTTCATGCACCCAGCAGCAACACTAATTTGACCTCACTTTTTTTTTAACTATCCATTAAACTTTGGTTGATTTTTCCACTGCAGCTGGCCACAATTTTGCTAAAGCCATCTTTCTAATTTTGTCCTCCTTTCAAAATAAATGTCTCACACAAAATAAGGATATTTTCTACACTCTGGGTCTTTTTACCCTGGGTATGAATATACCTTCATTGCCATACAGTCTGAATGTTCCACCACCTGGATCACATTTACAGGAGAGAAGGAGCACATCACAGGAGAGAAGAGGCATCCTTCTTCTAGGGTTGGGGAGGCTAAGCATTGAGGAATTAGGGGGAAAACTTCAGACCACCTGGTTCCCACCTAGGTCCTGAAGGTTATGATGAAGTAGCTCCAAAGGAGGAAGTTTTCTTCAGAAGGCACCAGTACTGATGACTGCCTTAGGCTATCCAAATGGTTGTTTGCTGCAGGAGACACATGGTTGTTTGCTCTTGTGCACTCTGGGCTAGTCCTTTTGCCTTGGGGTTGTGTAAACTACACAGAAATATTTGGAAAACAGAAGTGAGATAGACAACTACAAAGAGATACAAGCAAAGACTTTTGTCCTGAGAAGATCGTAGCAGCATATGCTGCTGCACCACCCATAAATCTCCAGTGCTCCATACTCATACAGACAGTGCCTATGTACACTCCTGTGTATAGACAAGTGCTTGACAGTGGAGCTACAGCTTCATCATTCTCATGCCTGGCACAGGGATATGCCACCTGAGGTCCCTTCCAGGTTTGCATGTCCATGATCCAGTACTGTAACAGCTTAAGATACATACCTTTGGACAGATCATGTGAATTTTTTTTTTTTTTTTTTTTTTTTTTAAATCACAACCCTCTTCCTGCTGATATTCAACTCCCCAACTTTATAGCCCAACCCGTCTCCTATGTCCAGTGGGGAAAAATTACATGAAGGAAGAATAACTTAAGGGATGAGGCATGTAGACACACTTGCACTATACAATAAAGCAAAAGAGATGTGGTTCCTCTATAGCATTCAATACAACATCCAAGGTACAGCTCCAGGACCTAAATCCTCTTACAAAGTCACTGCATGAATGGAGCTGGGTTACACTACCTCCCATGAATCCCACAGGCTGACACTTTCTAGCTGGGTGCGATGCCCAGAAGACCTGTGCTACCAACCACTACAACCTTCTGGAAGAGTCTTTGAGCACTGACCCCATGTCTCTGGCTGTGCAGTCCCATTAAGCTTTGATGTTTGTTACTATTGATTGCCCACTCTGAAATATTTAAACAGGAAAAGCAAATTAGCATTACTAAGAAGCTACATGTGGCAAGAGAAAAGACAAGCTCAGCTCTGCTGTCCTGCTTCCTTCACTGTGGGACACAAAGTGCTCTGTGATTGGTGCCAAACCCCTTAGAGCAGGCAGTGCTTTGTCTGCACCTTGAGATCTTAGGAAGGACTAAGAAACAAAACTGCCTCTAAATACGGAATGTTTCAGGCAAAGGACAGACAGCTTCCCAAATCAGGCAGAGATCTCTTCTGTAGAGAAAGAGCTGTATGGCAGAGAAGTTCTGTACTGACCATAACCTTGTTTAGAGATTGTTAAACTTTTGAGTCTTCAACCACCTTCAGGTAAAAAAAAACCCAAAAAAACAACAACAACAAAAAAACCCCAAAAACCCCAAACCCCAAGCCCAATAAACAAAGAACAGTTATAAGCCTAACTACTAAAAGAAATTCAAAAGGATTGGTAACATTGTAAATGGTATTCTACTGTAGCTGTAGACACTGTAAACACGCCTCAATTTATAATCCTCAAAATTTAAGTACCTTCCTCTCCAAACACACACAGAACAGGCAGTCTCAGTACAAGCATTTTTTATGTACTCTGTCAATATGTCTACACATGGTCTGAAAACTGCTCCAGGCTGAGAAGCATATTTCAGGGCTCCAGCGCACAAGCTTCCTGCAGACTCAGCTGCAGGAGTTTTAAGTGCTGCTGCTCTCTGCTGCTTGTCCTGCCTCTCTGCTGAGCAACCACCCCCGAGGTAGAATTTGCAGAAATGAACATAGCCATCATATTAATACAAATGCTTTTTTTTTGCAGTTTAATGTTGTTGTCTTGCAGGAACATGCATATCCCTCTGAAGACTTTGGTAGAAGGGAGGTAGCCAGCAAAAGGATGGGCTGAGGCTCAGGCTGTTAAACAGCCTCTAGGGCCTAGATTATGATCTGTGAAGTCACGCCCTTTCCTATTAAAACATATTAATTTCATATTTTCTGTATTATTTTGCCAGTATCAAACAGGAGCAGTTTTGGCTCTGTTGTGGGTTGAGTGCTGCAGACAGACATGAAAACCTCTGCATCTCACGAGCCATACTTCAAGCCCCTATTTATTAATTCTAAGTAATGCACGGGACAGAGTACAAAATGTTCATACCATTCATTTATTTGCATATTCATCTCATCTATCACAACAAGGAGACAAATTTAGAATGTTTTTCTTAAGATTTGCCTTCAGTGTCTAGCTGTTAGAGTAATTGCTAGTGAATTACTATTTGCATGAAACAGTCTATTATCCAGTATTTCCCACTGAAGCAGATGGCCCTCATTTCATAATGTAGACATACACGGTGGTGTCTCTCTCCTTGTTGCCCATCCAACTTCAGGACAACTATGGCAGACCTGGGTGAGGAGAAGGCCTGCACATTGACCCTTGAACATTCAGTCTGAACTCAGTATCTCTCCAGATGGCTAATGCATTTTTGCCTCCACCAGCTTCTGAAAATTCACTAATTAATAATGAAGATGACTTAAAAATTGTGTGATCTAAAAAATAATTTGAGGGTTCTTGTTTCTTGCTGATGACAGCTAAAAAAAAAATCAAGGTCTTTTCCACATCACTGGATGGGCAAAAAAAAAAATCTATTTCAAAAACTGCAAGACCAGAAATTGATCAGTAAATAAAATACAAACCACTGCTAACTAACTAGAAAACTATAAATAATGATATAGTAGTTAGAATCTACTGTTTGAAATACTGCACATTAATCACTCTTTCACTTCTGGTATGACAACTGGCTGATGACCTGAGATGTCCCTACCATCTATGCAACAACAGTTACTGCCATCTATATTTAACACCATCATCCATGATCATGAAATCCAAGCAGATCAGGAGACAATGAAGTATAACATATAGAAAAAGCAATATATCTGGAACTGGCAAGCAGAGATTTGAATAAAGACTCTGCCAAGACATGGCATGGGCCACTTCAAAAAAATTAGTGACACCATTGGTGGACTGACTCCTCTTCCCAACAGATGCTATAATGCCAACTCTTCCCTTTGGCTGTGACAAATGGGTTTTAACTCTCTTCTGACTGAACTTAGAATGAAAAGACATTTAAATAGAAGTACTCAGAAGGTCTGTGACTTATTCTATACTTTCCTGCAGCTCCACACCAGAGTAGAGACTGCACAGGGTCTCCTGCAGGAAAGCAAGCTACATGCAATCAGTCTTCAAATCAGCCTTCAAATCAGGGTATTAAATTAGCCTGTTGTGTTACCTCAGGCTTATTAAAATGCCTGTAACTGTCTGCTTCTATGTAAGAGATTGACATCTGCCCCTGACCAAGAATGACACTCAAAGCAACCCAAACTGCTGCTGTCCTTGCTTCAGTCAATGCATGCAAACCTTACACTCTGCTACCAAAGCAAATTACTCAGGACACCCCACAAAGGCAGACAGAGGTATGCTATGACCTCTGTGATTGTGATTTAAGTGAAGCTTCAGAAAATAAGAAGAAAGGGCTGCCTGGGCCAGTCTCTTAGTGCACAAACTGATGGTCAAATGCAAGAAGATGCTAGACATCTCCTAAAAAGCACTCAGGATCTTCATATCCTAGTGACACCAACAGTGACATAAACTTTGTGTGCTCAGAATTCTCTGGATTGACTCATTATCCCACATGGCTGAGTGAATGATGCACATTCTGAATAAACAAAGCAACCACATGCAAATCCTGTAGGGCCAAAATGTCTTCTCTTATTTAATCTTAAAAAAGAAAGAAAATTACACCCTCTCCAAGTGAATTAGGACACCACTGCGTACTGAGTATCTCCTTAGTCTATATACAATACAAAGAATCAGTTATAGATTCAGAAATAATCTGCAGGCTTTCAGGATTTTTTTGCAGCTATTTATGTATTTCATGGCAAGCCTTGAAGACTGAAACACAGAAAGAGCTTGAAACATAAAAGCATAACTTAAAGAAGTTTGACACAAACACAATAAAAAAACCCAAACCAAAACAACTTTTTGGCAGTAAAAGCATATGCTCTGCCCCCTGCAGCTAGAAGTCACAAACTGAGAGTGCATGTTCTGTTAAAAACAACTATTTTCAAGCATGGCTGGTGATTTTGGACAGTAACATTAAAGAAATCTTCAATCTGGCAGCTTTCTCACTGCACATTTACTAAAGCATCCCCACTGTCCAAAATCCCAGGAGTTTGGGGACCTAACACCATGGAAGGAAAAAAAATTAAAAGATTCCCTAGGTACTTGTTTTGATCTGGTTTATGCATTGTCTTCCCCCTAGCCATATCATTATTCCAATCCACTCTGTGGAATATATGCCAAATGCAAGAGCACTTTGCTCCTTTCTTTCCTGGGAACAGAGTGGAAATGAAGCTGGCCACAGCCCACACAATGCCTGCTAAAGGCAGTAGTGTTCTCAGCAAAGAATTATTTACAAGCTGTAAGATTAGGAACTAACTGAGCAGCACAACTTATTTCACTGATTTCACTTACTGCAAATCATTTGCATTAAGATGTTCTGGAGTTAACACGAACAAACAAGATTTAAATTTTTACTCTTCAGTGTTTTACTAAAGCATACAAATGTTTTGTTTACTTATTATAAACTACATGCATCTGTTTTTTCATTTTATTTTCTTGCTAGCATATTCACGAAGAGCAGATTTCAAGCTGTTTGTGTACAGATGTATTCAACAAATTCATAAATGAACTGTTCATAAACACTTGACTAAGGCTAGTTATTCCCTGTGTGTGACATACCAGCAATGCTATTTGTTTTACTCCCTGACTGGGGACACTCTGGACATCAAAAACAATGACAAGGCATAGTAAGTTCCTGGTTAAGATATCCTAACAGACTTTCTTTTGCTATTGTATGTCAGACCAGAGAGGACACTCTTATCAATAACTGTCAGTCCTCTGCATCTGGACAAACATAATAGATAATGTCACCCAACACACCTGCCAGAAAGTAAACCTAAAGATTTGCAATATTAAAAAAATAATTCTATTATACATTACTAAAACAGCTTCTCATGATTGTATTGTATAGTGTTTATTTAATCTTTTAAAAAGACAGCAAGAATGTGTTCAAAATTATGAAAAGAGCTTAAAAACTGAACCTGAAAATCTGTGTCATCTGTTGCTTGGCTTCCTTTCTCTCTACCCATTCATACAGCCATGAACAAACAGGTGCTACACAGATATTGCATGGTCCATGCCCTGGTCCACAGCAAGACCCGATGCCCCTACATGCCTTTCGGCAAACATCTGTCTGCCCTGTTCTTAAACACCTCCTGCATGGAGCACCTGACGGCAGTAACCCCAGATATACCACTAGAAAGTTTCCCTTCGTGTCGAATCTGAACTTCTCCTGCTGTGATTGAATTTTATTCTTTTTTGTACCATTTACCAGGTGTGCAGAGAACAGACCATTCCCTTCCTCTTTGATACTGTGTTTCTCTCCACAGCAATCAGTTGAACCTGAACAGTCCCCAGTTAATAATCCTGGAGCAAAGCAGGTACTCACATGGCAGAAACTTGACACAAAGCTTCCTTGTAACTGGAATGCATCGAGGAAATAAGGAATCTTGAGAACATCTCATTCTAAATGTAGAGATTGACAGGTTTTGCAGACATACCTCTTCTCTCATTTCTGACAACTGGACCAGAAGACAATGTGATCCCACTTCTTTTTAGTGGAGGTAAGGTGAAGAAAAACAGACCACTGCTGCAGAATAATCATGTCTAGTTTGTCTAGAGATGAAAATTTCCATCAGTTCAGGAAATGCCACCAATGCCATGGTGATCTACACAATAAATACTTAAAATTAATTATTTTTCCTTCTATGAAGCAAAACTAGGAGAAGGAGATGGTTATACTAGGTCAGAGAAAGTGTTACATGATGTCTATAGAGGCAAAACACAGTCCATGTGAAACCTTAGGAAAAATTATCTGCAACCAAGAGATGAGGTCATCTTTGTGCTTGCAGAACAACTTTTACGTGTCTCCCACAGGGAAATGCAGGGCACAGCCTGAAGTTATCCAGCTGTGCACACAGCTGCCAGGCTCTGACAAGCCATCAGAACATGTACAGCTAGATACTCAAATGCCAAAAAGTTTGCAAGAAACCTGAAGGGGTCACAGTTAGCCTCAGTTTCCTTATGCATACACCTTTCCTGTAGAAAATCATGGGGGCTGAGATGAAGATCATATCACCAAGTCATTCAGGAGATCTCAAGAGATTTCTCATTCCTGTCCAGAACTCAGGGGTCCACTCACATCCATGCAGAGAGTCAGCTAAAAAAATCTGCCACCTCTCTGATGCTCAGACACTAGTAGTTGGCCCAATTTCTGCTCAACACACTGTACTTTTGCCATGGATAAATATGTGTAAGGTAAACCGTACAGTTATTGCCTGCAAGAAAAGGAAACCAACTCTGACCCTGTAAATACCTTGTGTATGTCCTTGTATACATACATTCACCAAGATTTTTATATCTGCAAGTATTGTGTTATTATTTATTGTAGTTGTTTTGTCAGTAGTTTGGTTTTTTTTTTTCTTTTTGTATTATTACTTTATTAACTCTAGTCATTATTAATTCCAGTTAATAAAATAAGTATCTGATTTAAGTGAAGGCTCATCTATCTCCCTGGTGTAACTGTACCCCTGCTAATCTATCTGCTACCATGGTGGCTTACAATTTTCATGGGAAGCAGGTGGCCTGAAGGCATTGAACATCCTGAGACCTTGTGGTCCAGTTTCCTAATGTTGCCTGTCTTAAGACAATTTGAAGAACACTACTCTGGAATGAGGTGCCTCCCTTTATGGGTTCAACCAATCCCTTTTCACCTATAAGGAATAAATATGAGCAGATGTACATAAAAAGGTAACAGTTTACTAACAATAAGAACAGCAATAACTAATAAATAATAGTAAATAATCACCAGATAAAAAACTGCTAAACCTCGTGGACTCCCCAGAACAAAGAGAGACCCAAAATGCTGGGGGTGTCCTTGAGTGCATGGTTTGAAAGACAAAGAGAAATCTGGTGTCAATCTTCTCTCATCACCCTGCCTACTTCTCCAGTTGCCAAGTTCTGCTGAGAAAGGCAGCTGGCATGCTCTGATGGTGGCTGGAAACTCGGTCAGGACCAGGAACACGTGGAGGGACTTTGCCTTCCTGTCGGCAGGAGACAAGCAGGAGCAGGTAAGGCAATGTGTCTGGGCTGGGGTGACTCCATAGGCTCCTCTGCTCGGCTGGGTGCCGAAGGCGAGTGGGAGCAGGGCTGCCCCTGCTTGGGGCAGCAGCAGCGGGCAGGCACCTATGGAACTCGCCTCCAGGCAGCTCAAACTTTTAGCTGAAGTCTCTCGGAGATGAGGTAAAAAACCCAAACCCCAAAAACAGAAGCCAAAAGGGAAAAGCTTCTGCCTAAGCAAAAACTAAGCCAGTGAAGCAAAACCCACACAAAGACAGTCCATGCTCGGCCTGCCCGAGCAGACTTTAAAAGAGGCAGAAACCACACCCTTCCCCACCCCAACTCCCCTCCGTTTCCCAGCGGCAGAGTCATAAAGAGACAGAAAGAATTTTGGGCACGGATAGGTACAGAATATAAAAACCGTTTGGTTACCACCACTGAGACAAACTAGAGCGCACGAGCAGTGTAAGGCTGCCCTGCAACACCTGTGCTAATGCTGCTCATAATAAGTCATTAGGGATGCTACTCTGAGCAGACTTTTGGAGACGAATGATGGATTGCTGACAACAACAGTAGGACAACAAGAGTTAAACAGATGTACCTTCTATAGAGTGGAAAACCCAGAGGCAACATGCTACCTCCAAGCAGCAAGAATATAAGAAAAGCAAGTATGTACAATCAGTAGATCAAGACTTCCTTATATAAACACCAGGGATCAGCACAGGCCAGAAAAATTTAAAATACACTGAAAACCCATTGGCTTAGAAATCTCCTCAAGGTTTTGAAGTTCATGGAAATGCAAATTTTCTGTCAAACTAGAGGAAGCATATGAACTAAAACACACAGGAAGCTAGGATACACAGATTCTGCAAATCCCAGTTTTTGTTCCTCAGATTTTTATTTCTTGCCTATATATGTATATGCAAAATCTGAAATGAAAATATATCCCATTTATCTCACCTAGAGACAGATGTCTCATATGGACATGGTGTTTCTACCAAAAGAGATTACAAAACTTTCTGGAAGATGCTAATCATAGAGGAAGGGAGCACACATGCTTAATTACAAGTAAACAATTAGAAAAAAGATAATTCTAAAAAATTAAAAAAGCAGATCCACCACCATAGTAATCCAACCCACAGTAGATCATCCCTTCAACATATAAGAGGAATTTGAGATGAAGCAGTAGCACAACTGGGCAATGCTGCCTGCAATTGATAAACTGATGCGCCATGCTCATAGCCCATTTTTAATTTTTAAGAAAGAAATCAATGAGCGCAGATAAAACATGGAGGGCTGTAATCCCCTGGCACGATCTTCTCTCAACATGTGTTACTACAGTTCTACAATTTTTCCTTTATACTTTGGTATGTAGTAGAGCAACATAATTAACCAGTAGTAGGTACTGTTTATATTAGCTCTCAAAAGGTTAAGAAGCTGATTATAGCTAAAATCAGCTTTGCCTGGGGCTTCAGTGGCTCTGTGTAATCAAATTAGACAAGCAGGGCACAGTGTCACCTAACACAAACCATGAGACTTTCTTCTCTGTTTTGACCTTTTTCATTAGAAGAGCAGGCCAGGTTTTAGCTTAGTCCAAACATTTTGAACAGATTAGCTCCCAATAAACTCTGAGTGATAAGTCAGGCATTCATCCACATCCTTTTCTTGAGTCACTCAGTGAGACCACACTGAAGAAGTTCCTCAGTAAGAGTGCCAGCTTTGCTCTCCCTCAAAATAACCTCTTCAATTAATTCTTTTTTTGGGGGGAGAGGGGGTGGGGTGGGGGTGGACAAGGTTTCGAAAGGTGAATGGCAATTACTTGAAATCACAGAATATCTTTAGCCTCCATATTTATCTCAGTCATTTTATTATTTTGATTCTAGAGTTGCAGAACAACAAATAGATAACTTCATAAGCACGGCAGAAAAGGCATTAGCATTTCTAAGTAACCATGGGTAACCCACTTGGCACAGTTGTAGCTCACTCTCTTTATGTAGCTTCACTGCTCTTTGAAGTCAAGCAAGGTGAACACTATAATGGAGGTGTTTAAAGAGTTCTAATAATGTAGACAGAGGATCAAGCCAGCCTGGCATCAGAAGAACACTTTCCACAACATCATATCACAACTAAATTTAAATGTAGACTGCAGTGCCTATTGTTTCCATAATCTTGCCATCTTTGAGCATGAAGGAAACAAAAGATTAAAAAGGAAAAGAATATATAAAGAATAATAATGGGAAATTTAGATAAAAACATATCAGTTAAGGAATTCACTATGCTTTCCTGAATTTTCTGCACTAATCTAAAATAACTTTTTGGATCCTTACATATTTGATCTGTAACTTCAAGTCCAGCTCTGCTTGTGGATGTACTGCAGCTGACACAACTTTTATGTTGTGAAAGGAAGCATATGAAACAATAGCTTCTGCAGATGACTTGTGCATATTTATTTGTAGACAACAAAATCCAAATTTGTTATTTTAATTGATTAAGTCATAAATTAAAAGTTACAGAAATCATGCCTCCATGCTTGCACACCCTTGTCAGTTCCTGTTAATCCAGAAGTACTTAATGAATTTGTATGTGGTTAGCCTGCCTTGCCATAGCTGTGTATCACACTCCTATGCTGCAAGCTGCGCAAGAAAGTTAATATACCAAGTTTAACATAAGGACAGGAGACATAATGTCCTCCTGTATTTTCAATGAACTTCAAAATCCTGTGCTGTTACTAGTCTGCACAGTTTATTTGAAAGAAAGGCATATATTAAGAAAGCATATATCACACAGCAAAATATAGAAATGTATTGTTGGAGTGTCTACAATTATTACAAATAATCTTACTTTTTGATTGCATAATCAGCCAGCCAAGAAGTTCCCATCTACCCCTCTACAAGTTTAAAGCAGAGTCATGTTCTTCAGAGAGAACATAAACTAGCCATATATATATATTACAGATTTAACAGTATGTCTCTGTACAATTTTTTTTTTTCACATGTCAGCTTTTTAGAACACTCTTTATGTCAACTGACTGTGGTATACAATAATTCAATTATTTACATCCAGTGGCAACCACCATCCAGGCAAAACAGCCTATTGTATGCCTTCCCATTTCTGTACTGAGATCTACTACATGTCTGATGCAGAAACACGTAATTTGTGTATGTGGGTGAGGATAAGACAACCCCCTGATGGGACTCTGTGGCCACAAACATCAGGTTGGCTCCATGTGGAGCCATCTCTGCTGTCCCAGCTCAGCTGGGAGAAGCCACCAGCATCCCCACTACTGCCAAAATCCTTCTTTGTAAAGGGAAGAAATAAAGGAAAAAAAACAAACCTTTAAACACCTGCAAAGATATTTTCAAAATATAAGACTATGCAAGGAAGCAGTGAAATTCTCCTTAATGAATAATTGGTTCTTTTAGTGGCAATTTCTCTTTGTTGCAAAGAATGTCTGTAAATGGATTAATGGCATTTAACTCTAGAGTATGTCATTGATCTGTACCAAATATACAAACTCTTATATGAAACACACTCAAAGACCACACTTGTTCTTAACTTCCCATTAATATGTCATCTGTAAGACAAATTGTATTCAGAAATTAAAGCACCATTTAAAAAACCCCAGGTGCAAATCTCCAGATCAGAAAATAACAATCTACCAATTTAAAGTGCTGAACAATACTAATATCACAATAAATTATTATTCTGGTACATCTTAGTTTTCTTCTACCACTTCAGAGAAGTGTAGAGTAGTAGCACAGCCTTGTGCTACTACAAGTGAATTTTTTCAGGGACTCTCAAAATATAAAATACAAAAATGCTGTCTCCAAGATCTCTACCACTAATACAAAAGAACCAACAAACTGCAGCAATAAATGGTGTTCACTGCATCAGAGTGGCATACTGTTTTGAGGTACATAAGCAGGAACAGGGATGGGAACTTATTTAATTGTATGTGAATATATGTGAATATGTGAAGATATCCTGGAGTGCCATGGCACTGCTGGTTGTGTCAAGCTACAGGTAACATCTGGACCTCAATAACAGCCCACACAGCTTGCACAGCCTCTCTATCAGGGGCTGTTACCCTGGGGTAACACTCTCACAGGGAACTTCCTCAAAGCAGACAGCATTATTAGAGTCAGCCAAATGAGAGTGTGCATATGTAAATCACTGTTGAGTTTATACTAAATCTTTAATGTCTTAATGCCTTCATTTGCCTTTTTCCCCTGACTTTGACATTGCTCCACTGCAAACAGCTATATTTAATTTACAGGTTTTTCTGGCTATTTTTTTCCCCTCCCCAAATCAGAAGGCAGGAAGTAGATGGGTGTAACTTAAAGAGGCAGCTGAGATGAGCTGCTGGCAGGGTGAAGTGGTAGGTTTTAGTAATAGCTGGAAGCTGTAAGTGGTTCTAAGCTTTGAAGTCAGTGCAGCTTTGATGTGCTACTCCCATAGTAAATTGCAAGATAATCTTGAACGAAAAATATTTCCCAAATACCATCCAAGTGTCATTGCTTGTGAAATACTTGTATGATTTTTTTTTTCCCTCTGTTGAACTTTACATCTATCATTGGGCTGCTCTCACTCCCTCTCAGTCACTCCTGGTCTATTTTAAAGTGTCTTGGTTTAAAGGATAATTACACCCATGTTCAATTTGGTGGAGGCAAGTGGATTTCTGCATGTTATTTTGCTTTGCTGAAATACTTCTGAGCATCTTCCTCCCCAGATCTACAGTGCTCAGACACCATGAGGGACCACAGAGTGGGATGCTGGAGCAGCAAAGAGCCAAGGCTGTACGCCAGAGAATCATCTCTGCTGGTGTACCCAGGGAGGGCTGATTGTCTCCTGTTCATGCAACTCAGCTGCCACAGCTCTCCTGAGACAAAGCATCCACGAGGTGATAAGGAGGAAATACCCCTCCTCTGCTCCACCCACTGCTTTGGGAGAAGTGACTGCATGATGCCTAGGAAAGAGGCTCTGCTATTGAAGTTCAGCCATGCACATTGGGATTGATGGGAGAGATGCAATGCTGAGTCCAAGGGTAAGAAAATCAAACCCACCAGGAACAGGCAAGTTTTCTTGATGGATATTTGTCTCCCACACCAAAAAAACACAGGGGAATATCTATTGATGTTTCCCCAAAATGTAAATTGCCATTGAATTGCACACTTGAACAGTATGAACTTTCACATTAGTGAAAATATAAACCAAACTATGTTTGGACAGTTAAGTTTAAGAAAGCAACTCAGAAAAGCTTTATCTCTTGAAAATGGTTGTACAATGTCCAATGTATTTTAACAGCTACGTTTTAAACCTAAGCCTATGCCTCAAATGTCATACATCTACATCACAAAGCCTATCAAAACAACCATTTCCATGAGTCTGATGCTAATGGGGCAAGAGGATTAAAATTATTTAAACCAGTCTTTATTACCCATCAAAAAGCTGTTTACCTGGGCACACATATTTGAATGGAAAAGGGAGATACCTGTCCCTGCCCATGGTAAGTGGCAGGAACTACCTGATCTTTATGGTCGTTTGCAACCCAAACCACTTCATGAGCCTGTGATTTTATCATCAGAAAGACCATGCCTATCTAAATAGACAGAAATAAAAGAAAATTGTATGTGACCAGTAAAGTACAGGAGATTAACATGTCAAGGTTAGAGGTCACTGAAGATATCAGCCATTCTCAGAAGATACAACAACAGAATACGTGAGGGGAATGGTTGCCCACCAGTCTATTAAAACCTTTGAAATCTGGTGATGACTTCTATCCTGCTCTCTCATGTTAGTTATACCAATTATATCCTAACAGTGCACTCAAGCCAGATTCTGCAGACATATATAGTAGAAGTGAGGTGTGAAATGGTTAAATGCTGCCATGGGCACTTACAACTCTGAGCAGTGTCCTACATGGTCCTGTACAGGTACAACTGGCAAAATGCGAATTACATTCTACACCTTCAGGAAGCTGGTGGAGTAGCTTTTACTGAGGTAAACCACAAGCTAAATGTGCCAAAACCCAAACTCTGGTTTGTCTAAGTTGGGTCTGACAAGGGTGTTGGAAAAAATTCAGTTCCAAAAACTGTTTTAATGTGCACTGCAATAACACTAACCAAAGTAAAGCAGTAAAGTGCAACCTCTCATAAATATTTCATATCCAGCACTGAAATCAAAGTAGTAACTTCCTGTTGCTGCCAGTGAACTTGAGTGAGGGAGTGTGGGATTAGATGTGGAGTCTATTTGCATTAATTTTGCATCAATATCCATATTAATTCTAACACAATATTGTATCTAATTTGGGGACAGCACTCAGCTCAGTCTCCCTAGCGAATGAAATATCACTGGTAGAGCTTCAGTAAATCATTTAGTAGATCAAAAAGTCAGGCATGAAATCAGAGGAAAAGTTTAGAAAAAGATATGTAGCACAGAAAAACCATATCAGAATTAACAAAATACGTAATGAAAGAGCCTGTGTATGAAAAGAATAACTATTCAAAATAAATTCCTACTTCCTCATTTCTACAAAGAATAAATCTTACATAGTTGATAATAGCTTTGGATGATGACAAATCAATTCACCTGGGTGTGACTGTACCTCTGTTACCAAGATAACATTATTTATCTGCAGGTGCAAACTACAAGCTGTGAATACGGCTAAAACCATACAAATAAAAATGTCGTTCCAGTGAAGACACAAATTGGCAGAAACCAGGACTTGCCTGTATCCTGTAGCGGAGTTCTCCTAAAGCGAGACAGTCTGACAGCAGGTGATATAAATGCTCATACTTCTATTTCTAAAACTTTGGAATTTCTAAAACTTATGATCAACCCACAAAATAACAGAAAAAGTCCTCACTTCTCTGCTGAGCTCTGAGCTGCTTTGGAAGAAAGACATCCTCTACAAGGATGTAGTGAGGCAAGGGGAGCTGGCGTTCCCAAGATTATATGTGTGCATTTTCTACTGACATCATGCAACGTGACAGATTCCCTGGTGGTATCTGTTTTCCAGTTAACCCACATTTCTCACAGGCTTAGTATACTGGTATTAACGACCACTTTGCATCTAATCTCCTTGTTTAAGACATGCTCTTGCTTGGTTGGCTCAATGAGAACAACCTGTGGTGTTTGGCTGGTGGGGAAGCCCATCACATTTTGGTGCCATCTCCACTGGATGTTTGTGGTCTCTCTTTGTTGTCACCCAGAGATAAGAGAATAGGAAAAACAGTATTTTGGCTCTCCTTTAATCTGTCACTGACTCCTCCTCTGCTTAGTGTACCAGAAATCCTACTGTTAGCTTGAGTGAACACCTTGCCTCTCCACCTGTGAGGCTTCTCCATCCCATGATCTACTTTTTCAAGAAATGCATGGCATTTACAAGGGATTGGTAAAAATAATCAGCTAGGAGAGACTAACTGAGTAAAGTAATGGAAATTAAAAATGCCATGGATGTTGCAGCCTGGAAGCAATGAATGTCGCAATGAATGTTGTTCTTTAAAAAAACAGGTGGAAATCCACTCCTTTTTTAAGATGGATGAGGAAGGGAGAGCCTTCACCTATAAGGCAGTGCAGTGGTTAGGCCACTGACACTAGAAGTAACAACTTCAGTTCCCATATGGAGTCTCTTTTGTTATGCTGTGGGGTCTCAAAACACCATCTCAAAGGAAGGTGACCAATTGCCAGTCAACACTGCAGGGTTCCTCTTGTTTTCTTTCAGATTCTTATTCTCCAAAGCTGTACCCATTTTTCTGCACTGGTAGGCAGATCTCAGATCTTTATGGGAACCTGATACTTCCCTGGAGGAGAGGAGGTGTGTGCTTCAAGAGTAAGAAGAGAATGATACCAGACAGAGTATGACATGAATGTGTAGTAAGTTTCATCCAGGGCTATTAACAGAAGAAGAAAAGAGCACTCTTAAAACATTAGCTCATACTTGGCATTTAGTTTAACATAGTGGTCTGTCGGGACAAGAACTGAAGAAAGAGCCAACAAAACCACTTGGAATCTTCAGTGGCAGCTGATTTAGGTGCTTAGCAGCCAAAAGGACTCCCCAAGATTTATAAGTTGTGCTGAATTTGTAACTTGTGCAGTCAGTAGCAGGAAACTGTCAAAAATCATAAACATCCAGAATACTCCTGAAACAATCCAAATCCCATGTCACAGCTCTGACACATACTGTTATCAGTGTCCAGCATTGTACTGCTGGACATTGTACTTCAGCCATTATCTTACATGTGTTTAATCTGATGGGATTTTATGGGAGGTTTCCTTTGTGGAAAAGGGAACAGATTTCATTGAATGGACCAAGTTGCATAAACAGATGTCTAGAACTCTGTCCCCCGATAAACCAAACAACAAACATTCAAATGCAACTACTCAGAGTAAGGATGAGTTCTTGAAGTTCAGTTTCTCTAAAATCAAAAAGTGATGTCTGCTTCTGTGGCACAAGTGTTCTGAGATATGTTTATGTTCCCATTTGTTTCTGTTGCATGCACAGCGGCAGTGGAAAAATCCTGTTGGGGCAGTCACAGCATACATACCTTCAGGCAGGAATGCTCCCTTCCATGTGAAGCCCTTCCAGTTTAATACTCAGTTCAGTATATAGTTTAAACTCTAGCATAATAGCACTGATCATCTGGAGGCAAACATGGTAATAAAAGATAACCTGCCTTGCCCAGAAAGCCAAAGTTAGAGCTAAGGTCTGCCAGACTCAAACAGATCATCATGTAAGTATTTAAGAGTCAAAATTTGCCTTCAGATTTCAAATACATGTGGGGTTTATTTATATGTACTATGAATTATATTGTGTGCATTTGGTAACATGTATAATTTCAAACAGTATATTAAGAAAAATCTCAGATGAAGCTGTAAGAACTTTTACACACATTGCCTCATTTGCATAAGCCTTGTTCTTAAAAGCACTGATGGGCACTGAACAGTGTTTGTTTCAAAGTACATTACATTTGTCTTTAAACTGACTACTGTACCACAGCAGTAGTAACAAAATGGTTTACTCTATTAACCATGTGGATTATTTCTCTGTTAAGCTTGTGTATGTTAAGGTATGTCTTTATTTGAAATAAAAAAAATTAATGTAAGGGGAATAAGAATTGGAATAGAGATAAAAAATAATATAGATAAAAATGCTGATTATTGAATATTGTTCATTAAATTAAAGTATGCATTGGAATGCATATTATGCATAAAATTAAGATATATATGATAAATAATTATTTCATAGGGTATGGTTTGCATGTTGTAATATAAGAATATAATATGACTGCTTAAATTAGCCTTGTCCTTAACACTATCTGTGTAACCAATCAGCATTTGAATTCTTAGCACTTGTCTGCTTTTATTATTATTACTATTATTATTAACTATATAATAATCACAATGCTTTTAAAACAAATCTCTTAACTGTCACTGTATATCAACATGCTTGATATACATTGTTGCCAGTGTAGGTTATCAGAAAATGACAAGTCCTTTCTGCAGAAAATTGGGCCTCCCAAATGCTTCGATAGGAGGAAGATTAAAGTGCAAATATACTGTGAAAAGGGTCTCTAAAAATGGCACTTTGGAGCTCAATGTTTCTCATGTTTTGGTTATCTCACAGGTTGGTAAACCAATCCTCTCAGCTGAGAGATAGCTGGAGAAGTCAGAAAGCTGTTACATTAGCAGTTTGAGGGCAGGGTGCTAAGAAGGCAAAGATAATCTGCATGTGTTGCAAATAAATTTATCTGGCAAATAAAAAGAAAAGGAATTATGAAATTAACGCTATGCCTCTGCTAGTTTTTCCAATTCTTATTTGTTGTCTAACCATAGCCATCAAGCTTAATACAATATAACTGGCATTACTTATGGCTGTTCAAATAATTTGTATGCCTGGAGTATTAAAAAGTTGCTTATAACCTAGGTTTACCTTATTACCTTATTATTTTGGCTAATTCAAGTGCATAGAAGTGATGAGGATGTGGTGCTCTGTTATTAAAAATAGCGATAAAATCTGATCTTGGATCTATTGTGTATATAAATTAGTACATGAATAAAGCCCCGGAGAAGATGTTGTTGAGGAGCTTTGTGACAGACAACTTCAGCGAAACAGTGAATGGGCTAAGTTTCTTCCTAGGCACACCTCTGCAATGCATGGAGAGTTTCCTCACCCTGAAAGGTATAACCTCAGGAGATGGACATCAGTGGTCACAAATATTAAGAGTTTCTAAAAACAATGAACAGTGCTCATAGACAAAAATGTGTAATACCTTCCATGACTCTACCACTTTGGGCAGTGTTTTGATTGGATAAAGACAAGTAGCTGGCTGCCTGGGGCCTGTGAACCTGACCTGATGACATTGGTAGGACTGAATAGAGAGAAGCCCCTGATGGCAACACACATGCTTGGACCTTCAAAAAGGGTATATTTTCTTCAAAGTAGGAATAAGATTGGTAAATTTAATCAAGATGTGATATTTAAACATAAATGAATGAATGGTATTCATAATGGTATTTCATATATGAAAGTTGCTGGATAACAAAAGAACACCTAACAGCATTAGTTCCTCTGGTTTAGCAAAAAAGTTAAATCAGTTAAGGAATATAGAAAAAATGAAAATCAGCTAAATATTATAAAGAAAGCTGAAGTTATCTGAGTAAAAACAATGTATGGCTGGCAAACTTAGCAAGATCCACAATCAACAAATGCAATCCACAGCAAAAATGCATCCATTTGCAGATGGAAACGGTTATTTACAGTTTGGTGAAAATGTAAATAACAATGCAGAAGAAGGTATGAAATTGTTCAATATATGTTACTGTTCCATATTAAAAAAAAAAAAAAAAAAGTGAAGCATATTTTTTTTTTGCTGCTCATCAGTATCTTCTCAGGGATAAGCATTTCTAAATTGGCAGGCTTGTAGAGTTTGGGCTCAAGGGTCACAAATCAGCTTACTAACTATGGATGTTATTATTTAAAATAACGCTTAAAATAGCAGGGAAGGTATAGAAGATGGGAAAATCCTAACCCAAAATTTCAGAGAAAACTATTTGCATAGGTAGCTTTACATAAATCTCAAGACAAATAAAAAATAAATGGATATCTAGGTCCATAAATTCCTACCCCAAGTACTATGGACATGAAGAACAAGTCTCTTTTTTGAGGGTGACTATTGTTTACTCAGCTGTTCCTGAGGTTGTATGCTCACACCAAGGAAGAATGGATGACTAAAACTGGAAGTTTCGAAGAGACTTCCCAGAGAGGATGTATCATTACACAACAGAAAGGAAAGAACCAAGACGATGAGCACCTGTGAGGAAATAATTTAAGAACATTTGCTCCTACTATGGGTGGCGGGGATGAGGCTAATGCCTACTAAAAATCCCTTTGACAACCACAATACTGTGATATTGGAATCTACAAATGCGGAATTAAGGTACAAAAATGTAATTAATTCAAGCCAGTGCAACTTACTAGAAAATAACCTCTAAACAAATAAAGTCAGTTTCACACTTCGATGAATTGGCATGTTTAGCTGATAAGGGTTTTTATGAAAATAGAGTATACTCAATTTTTTGTCAGGCAATTGATTTATTCCCCAAGAACATTCTGAGGAAGATAAAAAATTATGTCAAATTTGCCAAGCATTTTTAAAAAGTGCTCTATCTCCCCTTTGTTTTCAGCAACTAAATTTTGCTCTTTCCAGGCTTCCCATGAAACTTCCAGACTGTCATTACACTGGAGCCCTTACCTGTAACAGTTATCACCTATACTGGTGATAACTGCTGCTTTGCCAGCTGTTTGATTCCAGGTACTGTGTCTAGCATGTGAGTTACTCCCCTTGTCTTTCAAGAGAGACATTAAAATGTCTTCCTTTTACTAGGAAGATACATTCCTTATTTCTTCTTCTATGTTGTAAACTATTACCACAGAAATTGGAGGAACTTAATTACAACTTCATTACTTAACTAAAATTTCAACTGATGCAGAAATTGATCAATGTTTCATAAGTTCAGGAGAGGACAAACAGAACAACTCTAGAATTGTTTACTTGTAAGAAAGGGTTGAAAGTCAGTATTGTTCCACATTTTTAAGAACCTGCAGACTAAGTAATCAGCAAATGCAGCTATCATGGTGAAACCACTATTGAATGGAGATGTTATTGCTGAAGTGTCCTATGGCTATTCAATCACACAGGAAATATATACAAATTCACTGCTGGTAAAACTCATGTAAATGTGAAGATGGATGGGATGGTTATTAACAAGAAAGGTGATGGCCTTTTTTTTTTTTTTTCATTTTAGTGTATTTGTTTGGTTTATTTTTTAAAAATGGCTACCTGCAATGTTTCTTAACACTAGTTTAAAACTGAGATGATAAGCAGCAGCTCTAGAAAGGGCAAGTTCCTCCTAAACTGACTCTTTACAGGAGGGTGATAAAAGGGTCAAATGTAACTGTTGCCTAATGAAATGGGAGAAAATCAGGTAACAAAGATTTGATATTCTATTGGTAAAATGTAGACAGGTCTCAAAGAAGTTGAATGACTGGAGATGCTACAGAGAAATGTATGAAAGCATTTGAAACCTGGAGATATTAACTTGCACTGAGACTTGAAGAACTCAATTTATTACATTTCTCAAAAGAAAACGGTGTGTTGGCTCAATGCCAGTATGTAATTCACAGGGAGAAAAAGCAAATGTACTGAACAGCTCTTTAATTTAGTGTAGAAAAGGCACAACAAGAACTAATGTTTGGAACCTGAGATCAGACAAAGCCAAACCAGAAATGAGCCAATCTTCTTAACAATTTGCAGATGATAAAGGGAAGGGAGCAATGGATTTCCCATCGCTTGAATTCTTCCAGCCAAGGCTGAATGACTTAGGGGAAGAAACATTTTCATCAAAGTTTCAAATTTCAGTATAATATCTGATCAAAAGTTAAAGACCTGTATCTAAAAGTGGACAATAAGTGATCTAAATGTCCTTCCCAGACTAAACTATACACATTTGTGAAAAAAGGAAAGATTTCTACTGAAACTGAACCCTTTGAAAAATTCTAACAAATCCAAATCTAAATCTGGATTCTAACTGAAAATGAAAGCTGAAATGTGAAAAATCCTTTGGATTTTATGTCAATACAGGTAAAGATTTTGCTACTGAATTTTGGAGGGCATCTTTCAGGTAATACCTCCTTTCAGGTGTTAAGCTCTAGAAGAGTTTGCAGTCATGCACTGGAGTAAGACCTGACAATGTGCAGGCAGATATGGATATATAAGGCACTAATGAGATAGCATTGAGTAGTATCAGAAGCAACAGTCACAGCAGTATAATAGCTTTCAAATGCTTAATAGGAAATATCTGACTGTAATAGCAACATCTGGCAATTCTAGTCAATGCTTTCAATTCACATTTTCATGTTCACTTTTGAGTCTCTGGCACTCTAGATCAGAATCTGCAATATTATTCAACAGGTCTGTATAGACTTTGTCCTTTCCAAAGCACTGTAGAGCTAAGCTACTCTAAGCAAAACATAGGAGCTCATATCCAGCTAGGTTTACATATGAAAATGTGTAAAATGAACAGCTGTCTGCAACACCTGACACTGAGCAGGAGTATAAATGCAGAGCTCCTTTGAAGAATCAGGAATGGGGAAAATGCTACTTACTTCCATGCTAAGAAGATGTAAGTTAAAGCAGGACTTAGCACAGGAACCACCAGAGCTGTGGCTAACATAGTCTGATGCTTCGAATTTACCATAATAATTTCCAGTCCCCAACAAGGTACAGCAGTGGAAATGGAAGTGCAAGACCAGTTTTAGCAGCAGATGAGAATGTTAACATGGGTGATGAAGCAAGCTTCACACTGCAGATTCCTGCACTCCTCCACTTGTGTAATAATCTTGCAAATACCTTAAATTAACATGCAGCTAGACACAAGCCATCTTGACAAAAAAGCTTCAGCATTTTATCTTTTATCCTGAAATCCAAAGTTTTTATTGACAGAACTACATGCACATGAAGACATAAAATGCAAAGAGCTTTACAGTAAACACTGCCTAATGAATGACTAGTGAATGCAGAAATAACATTTTTAACATAACGGAAAAATTGCTTAATTGCTTTAATTTGAAAAGTGCATGGTTTTGTTCCTATTTCTTGTACTGCTGGGCACCTATTCCTGGTCATGAAACACTAATATCAGAAAACAATCCAGAACAGTCCTCATTAAATTGACTAGAGCTAACAAAAAAAAAAAAAAAAAGAGAAGCATTGGTATACTGGGCTACAAGCTGCTAAGAGTATGAGCTAGGTATTGTCTCAGCACTTAATACAGTTTATGGTTCGTTCTGCCTTGTTTTTATGAGCAAGATACATAAATGTGTAAGAGTAGAACTGTAGTGTGGTGCAAATACAGCTGAGAAAAAAAAGAAGGAAGAAATAAGTTGATCCTTCCCTACAGCTGTCACAAGCCTCACTAATGCAATTACCCCTGCACACAGACCCTGTGGTGTTGAGTCTGTCTGACCCCACTGGAGAGCCTCCTGTTTGAACTCCAGGATCTGCTCAGCATGGGGTACATCTGCAGATAGAGAGGCTTTTCTGTGGAAATACACAACTGAACTCGTAAAAACAGCAGGCAGGAGTCACCTGTTAGGTAAAGCCAACAGAAACTACCACTGTCATTATCTAATGGGTAATTCATTGTTTCCTGGATATCAACACAAACTTTGCAAACAAAGCTCTACTTCATGAGTCAGTGCACTTGTGTGTGGCACCACAGGCTGCACACCTGCTCTGTCAGTGAAGGGCTGTGGGAAATGCAAGCACAGAGAGCTCCAAGGCCTCAAAAGCTCAGAGATAGAGATGGATACAGTGTTTGACCTAAGACCTTGGAGAAGGCATGAAGCTTTAGAACAGAAAAGTGAAACAGATACAAAGTAAGAATAAAGATTTGTAGTTTGAGCAGAAATATATTTTAAGCAAGTAGAAATATGCCTCATGTAAGCAAATAAATATGTTAAGCAAGACAGTAGAAAATCTTTAAGTCTAGCAATAAAACTTGTTATAGAATTGGTAAAAAACAGAAGATACAGCAATAAGTTTCTGTAGAGTTATATAACTGGATTAAAAGAGAGGCAAAAAATTGTGTAAAACAGCAATTAGGAATTGGTTTATGAAGATGCTAGCGAGCTTTGTAGAAGTAGCTGATTGGATAAGAAATTTATAAAAAACATTGTAACTAAAGTTATAACGGATTCTGATGTACAGCTTCTGATGTGATAGCTTTGGATGTAACAACCTTACGGTCTCACCCTTCCATGAGACTGATTTTGCAATAAACCATCCTTTAACCACTTCATCAGTCAACTCTGTCTACTCTGTATCCTGAACAAAGGGCTATTAATGATATTTTCTAAATTCAAAGCAAAAAACAAAAACAAAACACACAAAAAAGTTGTGCTTGGCTTACCTAAATGTAATTAAATGTTTGGTATATAATACAGAGTTCAATCTTCATTTTTGGTACCAGAAAATACTATCTGAAGACTCAAGAGCACCATCAGCACACATTATACCTGTCTCCCAAAATTAAGTTTGTTTTTCTTCTACCAGCCTGAGGCTACTTTATTCAGCTGTATGAATTAATTCTTGCACTTTTTTTTTTTTTATTAAATAGACATATATTCAAGTCTAGGCTCTTCTGTGAATAGAACTTTTTTTGATTACTATCAGTGTCTCATTCCATTGTTTGTCTTTTAAGTTATAATTTCCTTATTTCACAATGTTTTAAATACATGGGATGCAACTGTTAACAGAATAACTAGTGATTCTGGGGGCCAACTAGGAAGGCTTTAAAAAGATTTGATTAAGCAATTCATTTTACTAGTGTTACAACATCTTCACTTGATTATTTTAAATGAAAGTTGGTGCATATCCACTTTGGCAAAATACTGAGAAGTTTAATCATCTCTCCTAAATAACAAGCTTTCTGGCAGAAGCACATGGGCTAAGGAATACAAACAGGATTCAGGAAGACAAATGCCATGTTTACCCAGCAAAATTTACCACAATTCGTTTCATGGGTTGAAGTTCAAGCCACCATCCTGAAACCAAAGTGATTTAATTCCTGAACAGCATCCATGGAGCCGTGGATTTCTCCCGTCACCACTTTCAGCTATTCCTGCCCAGTAGTTGCTCCAATAAGATGGCTTCCCAAGGGCTTCTGAACTCCCTGCTCCAGAACTAGGAGAAACATTTTAAGGTCTCAGAGACACAGCATGAACTACAACTACAGTTAGCAGTAATGCAGTGCAACCTGTCATTAAAGCATCTATTCCATTTTCTCTGTCAAATTCCAAGCTGAACTCCAGCCTCCTAACCAGAAATACTCCCACTTCTACTCCTTTTTATGTGACAACCTTTAATGTACAGACTGCTTTGAAGTCTTCATCTCTTTCAACCCTACATTTTCTTATGTCTTAGATGGGAGATGGATCCATCTCCTCTAAGACAGAACAGATGTATTTTGATTTGATTCCATTAGGAAGGTAGGCTAAGACTGAGACAGAAAATTACCTGCAGTCTAACAGAGGTCCTTAATTACAGCTGAAAGTAAAGTGGGTAAGAGATAGGAATTGTAAAAGTTCCAAACCCCCATCACGGGAATTTGCGCAAACTTCCAAAAAACCCCATACCACTTCGTTTTGAGCACTTGCTGGGATGGATCATCCATAACTTCTTAAGGCAACAGTCCCAGTGCCTGACCACCCTCAACACAAAGAGTTTCCTTCCTGTCTTTGCTCACCTAAACCTACCCTCTGTCAGTTTGAAGCCTATTCACTCCATACCCTTGTAAAAAGCTTCTCACCAGCTCTCCTGTAGCACCTTTAGATATTGGAAGGTGCTCCAAGGTCCCCCAGAGCATTCTCTTCTCCTGGCTGAACAACTCTTTCACTCTATTTTCATGGGAGAGGTGCTCCACCCCTCTGAGCATCTTTGTGGCTCCTCTGGACTTGCTCCAGTGGGACTACATCTATATTGTGCTGAGCTCCCAAGAGCTGGATGGGGGTCTCACCAAAGCAGAGCAGAGGGGCAGAACCAAGCACCTTTACCTGCTGGTCATGCTTTTGATGCACCCCAGCATACAGTTGTCTTTCTGGGCTGGAAACAGACACTGTCAGGCCATGTTTAGTTTTTTGTCAACCAACAACTGCGTATCATTCTTCTCAGAGCTGCTGTCAATTGACTGCCTACACAGTCTGTACTTGTGCCTGGGATTGCCCTGACCCAAGTGCAGGATCTTGCACTTGGACCTGTGGAATTTTATGGGGTCCACTTCTCTTCTGCAGGCCCACTTCTCAAAATCCCTCTGGCTGACATCCCTTCCTACCAGTATTCCAGCTGGTGTCACTGACGAACTTGCTGAGGGTGCACTCAAACTCATTGTCCATGTCACCAACAAGATGCCAAAATGCTAGAAGATATTAAACTATGACACCACCATGCAACGAAATCCTTGAGACATGGATGAAAGACCCTGAAGGTGAGACCTACAAAGTACCTTTTGCCACAAGAACAGACAATGAATTTATTATGGCTTGCTTTTTCTGTACTGTTCTCATACTCTCAACATTTAATTATTAAAGTGTATTCATTAATTTTTGTAATCAAGTAAGAAATGAATCAATTATGGAAAGCATTTTTATTCCTCAATAATTCTTTAATCAAAAGTTTTAACAACTCTATCCGGAAATACAAGTAATTTTTCCAGTTTGATGGTAATTTATTTTGTCTCTAGTGATTTAAGGGAAAAACAAGCAAGAGACTGGGAGATTATCTGCAGTAGGAACTGCTCATCAACTAGCATTGCCTGTAAAACCTAGTATACTGAATGGCTGAATATCAGACCCTTTTAGGAAAAGCTGGCTCAAGAGATGTGACCATGAGGCAGTTATTCCTGAATTTGTTTTCAGTATAAACAGAGATAAAAGATGGGCTTCCAAGCATAGAAGTGAATATTTCTACTGCAAAGGGTTTATTTTAAAAGATCTGTCATTGTTCTGATTGCTGTCATTGTCATTCATTGAAATACCAAGGGCAATGCTGCCAGGATTTGAGTGTGGGCTCACTCTTTCAGTTCCACAATTCTCAAAAGAGTGAAATAAAATCTTTCACATTAAACAATAATGCCCCTACATCTAGTAATAATTAATAAATTTATTACATATTACTCTAATGCAGGTTTATACCATTGCTTATATAAAGACACTGTACGAATTATTGACTCGGTTCTCTGTCAATGTCTTACAGTTGTTAATGTAAGAGACAATTACAAGAAATATAAGAAAAAACATGTGAGCAAGCTGATAATTCAGGAGCAGTCACATGAAGTTACGCTATTTAAAACTATATTTGTATTACAAAAAACTAGCCTGGAAATAGTTACCTTACATTAAATCATTATCCAAAATCTCTGTTGAGAACATCTAAGACATTAGTGATCTTAATTTATCTCAATGCATGCACTGAATACAAATACCCAACTTTTACTGGCTGAAATCCTACCCCATTTAAATTAATTCTTCTACCACTTCAGTGCAGCTTGGGAATTCATTAAGTGGTGCAGAAACATTAAGTCCACTGTGACCTGCCTTCAACAGAAATGTAAAATCAAGACTTCTTATTTAGAGCTCTAATGAAGCATCATTGCTTTTCAAGTAACACCTAGGATTTATTTTAAAGAATACCTTTTAGCTTATTTGTATTAGGTGAATACAAAGAAAGGGAAGAGATGCTGTCATGGATTATTTTCAGTGTTGGCCAGTGTACAGTAAATATTTACCAGTTGCTAACTAAGTCCTTATTTACCTGACTAAAATGACCACTATAACATGCAGTCTTTCACAAGAGCAACAGAGATGTCAGAGATTGGAAGTGAATATTGTTTTAAAGAATTACACTCCTGAACAATACTTTTCTTTTAAACTGCAGTTTAATCTCCCCTAAAAGAGCAAAAAGTTGCTAAATGAATGTTGAATCTATGAAAATTTTAGTAATATATCATTTTCCAAAGCATGAAAGAACAATGTCAATTCTATTGCATGCATCTGTACAGAGCTGAGGATCTGCACAGAGAGATTTCGAACCATAGCAGAGATGTAATCAAAATCTCTGGTTGTTGTGAGCTCTCAAACAAAGTAGTACTAAATTTTCCAAACCTTAAAAGTATCCTGTAGTAAACTCAGTTTCATGTGCAAGGGTAGATCTCACTAACAACCTCACAAATGAAGACAGATATGAAACAAACTACTGTTTGTCAAACAAACTACTGCATCCCAAAGAGCAAGGTCAAATATTGTTTCAGCTTTTAAATTAATATTGTATAGGCTGTATCTTCCTTTGAACTTGGTTTTATATTCTACAGAAATACACTACCTACGGCTGTTAGGAAACCTGATAATCAAGCATGAAAGCTCAGTAACTGCTTTATGTATTTTAGATTACTTTCCTGTAGAGATTGAAAATTTTCCTTTTACATTGATGACTAAATCTACTTTCTGGAATTATCACACATTTAACTAAAGTCTCTGTATAATTTCATGTGCTCATTGCAATTTATGATTCAATAATGATAAAGCAAAGCTGAGTATATCCAAAACAACAGAAAACTCACATCAACATTCTTGGATGCTGCAAATCATTTGCTATGTAAACTAGACTTTTGTTGGTCAGCATTCAGCATTCAGGAAAGTGACTCATTTATTTTAACTGTAACTTTCATTAATGTAGTTCTTTAAAACTTTGTTGCCAGCATAGAGTTGGATATTTATTCAAGGACCTATGATAAATTTCCCAGTTCTTGTTATCACTATTATTTTTCTCAGACTCCTACATATAATGTCATCAATTACTTAAACAGAAAGGAAGACTAGAAAAATTCAAGCAACAAGTAGACAACTTAAATCCCACGCAAGTTTAAAAAAAAAAAAAAAAGAGTGGCCTGCATAAAATATCAGAAGCCATATGCTTTCAGCCACATCTGGCTGTAGAAAGGTTAAAATGCAGTCAGAACCAAATGCATTTTTAAATGAACAAGTTGCTTCTGGGTATAAACATGGACACTGGCTTACTGCAAACAAATGGGTGTACCTGCAGAGACACGGGGACAGTCTGGCAGCATGGACTCCACCGATGTGTCCAGGGGTTCGGAGCTGGACACCCAGTTACAGCAGTTCTGTAAGAGTAGGCAGGCAATTCTTGGCATAAGTCAAAAACTCAGAGCAAAAATAAATGCAGATGTTGTAAGTGAAGACAATGATCACATCAAAATACTCAAACGAATTTACATAGCAGTCACAATAACAACTGAACAGTACACTACACTAACTTACGCTTACTGAGGATGAAATACTGTAATTTCATACTAAGTAGGTAAGAACATAATTCAGCCGATTTGTAATGTGCTGAAGTATCATGTTTTTTAAGTGCTTATTTGAGTGCCAGTGGACTTGAGTAGGTGCTTGGACCAGCAAGTGCCTGAACTACCCACTACAAGCTTTAAGATTTTCTGAGTTGGTGTTGATATAAACACTGAGCCTGCTCATTTGCTAACATTAAGAAATCAGAATTTTTCAGGGTATTTTGATGGTGTACACTATGGAAGGAACATTCATGAAAATATGAAACAATGTATTATAACTAAACAGAAACCATCAATTTAGAATATTAATATTCAAATAATTGGAAATATAGCTGAGATGAATGTGAGTGAACATTAAAAAAAGGCAAATACTGTTCTCTGGGGAATTATATTCACAAAGCCTTTACATTTACCTTTCATTCCTGAACCTCTGAGAAGGATGAATTCACCATGAATTTTCTAAATGTTTTGTTTCGAATGCTATCTAATCAGAGTAGTTTATAAACTGAAGTATTAAATTATATGCTTTCAATAAACTATGATGAAGCTACACCAAATCTACTGAACTGAAGATTTAATTATAAAGCAACTACATTTTTAATAAGATTACCAGCTGAACAACAAGATCCATGTAGCTTGTTCTATTAAAAATCTGAGTTTTTCCTTTCTGAAAACCTGATTAACTTCATTAAGAGGAAAAGGTAAAAAAATGTGCAACCTTTTGGAAAGACCCAATCCATTTTCAGACAGATTTCTAAAAAAATACCATCAGTTAATGACAGTGAAAATGGACAAATTCTCTTCTGGTAAACAGCATATATTGTGTATTTGTAGATGCTTGCTGCCCTAGTTGTGCACCATGGAGTCTGTCCTCACTGTGGAAAGATCCTTGACTGGTAGATAAAGTATCTTATTGTATTTCCTTAATTCATTCTGTCTGGAAGAAGATGTCAGCTGTGTTGCAGTGAGGAGAGAATTTCAAAGACTTCAGTCCCCACCAATAAAGGGCAAGGAATGGCTTTTGAATAGATTTGTCAAGGCAACCCTACTGTTCTGGGACCAGGGAGAGCAGGGACAACATAAAGGAAGGGTTGCTGTATGAGATTAGAAAGTGAAGTTCACAAAGCATGGCAGATTTTTGTAAGAAACAGTAGATCAATGAAACTATTGAACTCAATGGAAAAGGAGAAAAACAAATACCCTATCCAGTAATATAACATATTTAGTAAAAAACTGTTCAAAAATTGAAGTATTTCATGAAGGTTTTAAGATTTAATGTAGTAAAGCATTATAATTTTATGGTTTGCATGTGTAATTTTAATTAACAGCTGAATGGGAAATTGCAAATGTAAGGAATTACAAAAGAAGTAGAATTTTTATGAAGTATTACAATCATTTGAAATAAGTAAAATTAATATTAACTACTGATAGAACACTACATCAGAGAGCTGGAGATAATACAGAAGATTAGCACACAATTAACTATCTTTTATATACAATGTGACAGTTGCCTGTAAGAAATAAGTATTCTCGAAAGCAGTGTCAAGATATGTAAATGGATGATTTGTTTTATCATTCATCACAGCTCCTAATAAATTCAAAAATCATGACATCTATAGGTACTAAAAATATGCGACCAGTGATACAGGAGAGATAGCTCAAATGAAGAATTACTTTATTTTAACAATTCATTCTTTCAATGACAGCAATTAGCCCTACAGACAGGCAGCGATTAGGTGTATATTTTAATTATTATTCATTTTACCACTAGCCTTAAACCTGATTAAAGTAAGAGATATCCAGGTGATATGCTAGACTTAATACCACTCAGCCACATTTCACATATGTAAAATTCTTCTTTCTTATAGGAGATTTTTAATGGTAATGTAAGTTATGACATTCCATCCACTTTTTAGGCCATTAATTATTTAACTTATTCTTTAACATCTACTTTCTGCAAATGAAATTAAAAGTAATGCACTTTTCTTATTCAGACTAAATGCTTAAAGAAAAATGGAGTTGTCAGATTCAAATTACAGGATTTAAAATTTCAGTTTTCTATATAACACATATTTAAGGTTTTGATTTCCCATAAAGAAAATGGGGATTTCTCTGACAGAGCCTGTAGGGGTTACCATTCTTTATATTTTTAACACTTAAGTCAGAGCTGTCAGGCTGCATCCCAGGTGATCCTCTATTCCCATCAGTCACGGCCTATAAAAGTCAGGAATAGGCACTGTATGCATGAAGTTTCACTAAATCCATGAGAAAAAGTCAAGTATAAAAGAAAGTTTGGGATGTGACTAGTTTAAATTCACTTTGGGCACCTATTGTTTTAGTGTTCTGCCATGGAAATTCAGAAAGCAGAGATGGGTCTGATCTGGTAAGGATGAGACTCATAAACAGTAGTTTAGTTGGTCTCACTCTAAAATACGATTTTTAAAATCTCAGCAACCTCATACCTAAGTATAAGAGCTTCCGAGTCCGACAGGAGTAATTACATATCAAAAAGCTGCTGAGAAAAAAACATTTGTGCAAATCATCAAACTGAGTCACGAAGAGCTTAAAGAGGATTTTTCCACTATTGCCAGATCAAAGCAGCAGCACGGGGTGCACCCAGAACTTTGCTCCAGGTATCAGGCGCTGCATGGGATGCCTTGGCATTTCTCTATTTTGCTGTGCATCAGGAAGAAACACTGGACTTGGTGCTTAGTATTTTGACAGCTAACTTGGCAGTTCAGAAATGGCTTTAATCTTGGTTATTTAAGTGGCTGGTATGGATACATGATCTCCACTGTTTTGTATTGTGTTGTCTTTCACACCAAGACATTTATTCAGCCACATACAGATGTACATACTCAAATTCTTTAAAAAAAAAGGCCTTACCTCTCGCATCCACTCTCGAATAGTTTTCCCAACTTCTTGATGCCACACATTGTGAACAGAGTCTGTCAATGCCACAGCAGTTACCCTATTCTTTACTTCTGCCTCTCGTTGAATCATCTGTTAAAAAAGATTGTATTTAAATTAATTGCTTTTACTGAATAGAGTCTGCTTACTCAGAGAAAATGGTCTTAAATTTAAAAAGAAACAGCAATACAGATTCACTGCTTGACTTCACTTGTTTTAAAGTTTGTACAATTCCTAAAAAGTACAGAAAAACCAGAAACACATAATATTTTTGATAAAAAAATACTAACTTTTAACTGACTGTACTATTCAGTCCTATTATTTTCCATGTGGCTTGACAATTCTAGGATTAAAGGTATCATAGCGAAAAAATGGAAGATTCCCTGAGGACACCTTATACAAGCTTCTCCAAGTTCCTATTTCAGTTCTTCAGGGAAGCTGGTACCTGTGGTTCACTGTAAGGTTCTCATGACTATCATCTACTAATTTTCAGTAGATTGCTGTAGTTTTTCTGATGTACAATCTCACTTCGACTTGTATAGGTTTTTTCTTTTTCTATCCAATTTAGCTATCTTGCACGCTCACTATGGTCCCAAAATTCTTCTCTCTTCTCCCTTATTCATATGCTTACTCAGCTAACACCAAAGCCTCTCAACATTTTTAGGACATTAAAGAGCCTCTGTTGTTGCAAATGACAGTATGACTAAATAATATCAGTTCTAAAACAAATTAAATTATTGCTGCAAATAACACAACTGAACTGACAAAGATGCTGTGGAGTTCAGCACTGCTATGCAAGATAAAAGGTACTAGGAAAGAATAGTTTGATATCAAAGACAGACAAAAAGGTTTTAATCTCCTGACATGAGTGATCCTAATTTGTAACACTGGATGAAAGAAAGCACAATAAATTATACGTACAAAACCAGCATTTCACTATTGGTGTCATTATCACTGTGTATGCTGCAATAAAGTTAATGTTTTTTTAAGCTTCCCTTTGTATAAATGTAACACATACCACATTTCTAAAATCAGGTATTCATTCTTCATGCTCTAGTAACTACTTATCAGCATACAGGCTGCACCTCTGAACCCACTGTTCCATGTCCTTGCCATAAGAATGACTCCAAAAACCTACCAGAAAAAAATTTTTTTGAAAGAGACAGTATCTAAAAACAAGACCTGTCAGCTACACACACCTAACTCGCTTTAAACCCTGCTGTACATTGAAGAAGTATTTTAAAATCACCTTATGTACTATTATTCGTGTTCCAGTGCTGTGCATTCTAGCACTTATTTGGCTGCACTCTCTAATCACAAAACACGGTGATTAAACAGGCAAAGGCACAAAAATATCACTGTCCTTGAAGCCCACATACCTACCAATTATTCAGAGTTATTACATGCTGTGTGAAGTTTGAAATCATCACCAGCTTAGAGTATTCCAGCATGACTTCCTCCATGAACGGCTTGTATTCAGAAGCACTTCTAATGACCAGCAAAGATAAAAAATATGCTCTGCTTTGGAAAAGCAGTTTTTTTCTCAAGCTACTGTGTCCCATGTTTCTGTTTTGAAAACTAGCCACTCAGTTCATCTTAGAACATTACCTTTTTCTTCAAATCACAAGAAAATACAAAGGTGCAGTTCCCTTTTTCTATTCCAGACCTAGCTCAGGTTTGCTATTCTCAATTTCCCTATTCACATGTAAGGACTGGCAGCTATTGATCACCATTTCTTTCTAATCTTTCTTCATATGGTACATAGAGTCTTCGCTTTTCACATAACGTATGATATATAGAAAATCATATGCAATACCCAACATGCTCCTGGTGCTTGCCATTCAGCTTTGTAGATGCCTGCAGAATCGTATTCTCTTCACAAAGATCAGCAAAGTGACTGAGGCTGACAATGTGATGGTTTTTGATAACTCAGCCACAGTGCTAGGGTTAGGATAAGGTCTCATGGATGCAGCAGCAAAGAGGGATCAAAGGGATTAACTGAGCTTCACATACAGATTTCTTAACATCCAGCCCAGAAGAAAAAAGTTTTGGTAAGCATCCATGCCCTTCTGAGCCAACTTAGAAAGAAATACACAAAAACAAAACATCAAGTGTGGAAAGGATCCAGGATATAACCTTCACTTAAACAAGAAATCTAATGTGTCCATGTTTCAGTGACACAGAAATGTCACAACAGAGCATGTCAAACTGAAGACACTTTTGCTTCTATCAGAGCAGCTCAAGTTTACAGCTACAATGGGATATTCACTGATAATAATAATAATCAAGGAGAACAGATCCAGGTTGAGCTCAAGCAGCAGACCCTATTATCAGGGATGATAATTTACCCTGCAAGAAGATACAAGAAGTACTTTTGGCCACAGATGTTTCAATACTCAGTAAATGCTTCAGATTCAATGGATTGACAGCTCACAGTTAGAATATATTCCTCTTTTCTAAAGTCAGTTTTGAATTAAGATAAATTTTAAAAATTAAATGAGTGGAATAAAATTGTAAAGGTAAAATAGATTAAACAAAAATGTAGTACCCAGCTACCATTCACATTTGATGTGAATTGATTTGATGTAACACAGAAGTTGTTCTGGGAAGATTCCAAGACAAGGATACTGTAGGATACATGATTTACATTTCCCAGGACTTGTTTTATTCCATGGAGCCTGCAGAGTCTTTTGAGGTGGACATACTAAAACTGAAGATATTTAATAGACCACAGTCTACCAAACTACTAAAATTTAGACATTTTTCTTTAGAATAATGATTTTTTTACTGAAGCAAACAAAGTTCTTTCTAAAGTTCATTTATGGCTTATAATCTTTTTACATCAGTAAACTCCACAGACAGAAAGTTTTCACAGCCTGGGAATTACTTAATTTCCTGCTCAATGCCCATTTAAAAACCTTAAATTATTTTTAGCTGACTAGATTTTGCAGGAGGACAGCTCTCTATGAACCTCATCACTGAATGGCTCATTCTCCCCTTACACTCCTTCTTCCAATAATTCATTTACAACCAGAAGTAGACAAAATGGCATTTCTCTATTATTTGTAAATAGGCTCTCATGTATTACTGCATCACTCATGATTCTGGGTCCTCCAGACTTTCCCAATATTCTTCTCTTTTTAGGCATTTCCATTTTATCTTTTTTCTTGTGTTCCTTCTTCATAGCCACAGCAAATTTTGATTTTGTAACTTATTAACCATATTCCAACACTATATATTTCATTCCCTTAGAATGACAAGTTGTAGACCAGTTCTTCTTGCAACGAGTCAGAAAGCATTCAAGCATCCTTTTAAAAGTCCTTTGTCCCACTGGTTGAAAATTTGTTTCTTCACTTTGGAAGGGAAAATGTCAATTATCTAGTTGCAGAAGTATTCAGCTCTAACAGCTACATAAGCAAGAACCTGAAAATCCCTAAAAATGCATTCCTTATGTTCATACATAATAATTATTCATTTATTGTTCAATTTAATAATTATTCTACTGCTATTCTGTAAGCTTATATTACAGTTATAATAACATTTTAATGTCAAAAGATTGATACCTGTATTATCTGTAGTGTGTATAAATAAACCATAGCTTCATACATACAATACATATGCAGTATATTTAGCATTCATATATAGTCAGAACAGATGATAAAATATGCCTTTGGTATATATTTTATAACATAATAGTCCTGTCAAATTAAAGCATCAGTGTGTTAAAAGAGAACTCAAAGGTCTGATCTTGCCAATAAGACAACATGAAAATCCATGTAAGTACCAATTAGACTTTAGGTAAATAACTGTGGAAGTAAATCCTAGAGAGATTGATCCCATTCTCTTTATACCAATTCTAACATTTAAAACACGTAAAAATCCAAACTTCTGAGAAAAGTTAAAGTAAGTTAAAATATTTATTTCTTTTTCACAGGCTTTTATTTTTGCAGGTTCATACAATCAAATAAAAAAACATCACTTCATATTCAGGGAATACTTACTCTTCTGAGTTGTTTGTAATTAGGAATGAGGAAAAATGGATTAAAAATGAATTAAAAACACATCCAAATTTTAATTTCTCTTGAAGTTTTGAAATAAACCATTCAGCTACTTTTTTTGTCTTCCATAGCAATTTCAGTTGTGGCATGGTGTTACATGGTATGCACTGGGCTTCAACGGGCATGTTGACAACAAGCATTTGACTTGGAGCAACATAATTTTGATGCAAGTCTTCCATTGTATCCAGTTGCATCATACTGATTTAAGACTCTTAAGACATTTTGGCATCTGCAAGCAGAATTCTCTCCAGAGGAAACAACTGGAAGCCCCTGTCCAAAAGTCCTCACTAGTTTCCCGACATGGAATGAATTTGCAGTAGAAATTCCGGTAGAGCAAAACAGCTTCAGCTGGACACTGAAATATTTGTAAATGCAATGGTAGATAGGAGGAGAGAGGAAATCACGTGATAGGAATAGTGTACAAGAGGGCAATTTTTACTTCCTTTTGGAAAAGCACCTGGATTCCTTTTCGGTAACTTCATATGCTCTCCTTATAACTTACTTGTTACCAGTCTACAGTCAACATCCTCTTCAACCATCATTTCACTCAGCCTCATACAAACCAATTAACTAGTCTGTCTGCCTGGCAGCACTTGAGCCTCTCCTCATTTATGAAAAACTTCTCTTCACCAGGAAGTATATAATTCTGTATTCTGTAGTGCAAGTTTGTTGGTCTGGCATTCCTAAGACTTTTCACTGCTTCTTGAAGAGAATTCCTGAATCTCTGAAATACTCTCAATTTTCTGCACATCTTAAAATGGAATTAGATCCCCAAGTCCTCATATTATTCATTAGGAATTGGAATTGCTGGGCAACTATGCTTGAACAGCACAAAGCAAAAATAATAAACAATCCAAGGTTCTGCCGGTTTTCATTTACAATTAGCAACAGCAACCATCTTCCCTAAATGAATTTGCAGATGTGATAAAATCCCTACTTGCAATACACAAAGCCCCTGATACGCATCAGTTTTTAAACAGCAAAAGAAAATACCTTCAAAGATACAATCAGAGAATGACCAGAGTACTTGCTGATACTTTGTGCAAACATCCACTGGATGTTACATCTACAACTGTGATATTTTTCTACAGCAATAAATCACACTGCAACAACAGTAATAATGCATGAACATGCTTTAAAGCATCTGGAGTTTAGGACTTGTCAAAGTTCACAATACAAACCAATTTCTCTTGCAGAACTTCTGCTCAAAATTACCACCTTACACTGGGGCTGTAAGTTCATAAAATCAATCATGAGTAGAAAAATACTTAAATAAAAAATAGCTCAAGATTTAAAAAGTCATCTCCCTTTTGCACAGCTCATCGTAAAAAAACCCAACAACTTAAAAAAACCTGTACACAGAATTCTGCTGGTATATTTTTGAACAGTCCAAACAGAACTCATGCATCTCTTGTAGAAGGCCTCAGGCTTCAGCTTTATTAAAACTTTAAACTTCATAATGTAATTCTCCTGTTCTCTTGACCATAGTGTGTTATGATGGAGTTTACAAGAGAAAAGTTTTTGAGGACCTGCAATAATGAGGGAAGCAACAACTAACTTCCCAGACACAGGAGGTTTAGGTGTGGCAGGGCTTATGGGTAGGATTGCTGGCTCACCTCAATTACAGACCTCCCAACAGTTTTTTTAGCATGAATGAAGCGCAGCAGTTTAACAGAAAGCCCATTGCGTAACACAAATTGGTATGGCACCATGGAGATAAAAGTCTTTGAATTGGTCTGCTACATCTTGCACAAAGCAGACCAAAGCAAAACAAGCTGGTGGCAGGGAGATCCTCCACTCTCTGCAGCACAAAATGGTGGCATTCTGCAGATAACTTTCTAGCAGGTGAAAAGTGTACATTAGAAAAGAGGGTTTGGTGAAGCTCCTTCCCATTAGAAATTCAACTAACACAAACAAAAATTAATCCATTTTTCACTGGACCTCAAGACATTTCAGCAATGAAGGTTGCTGAGACACTCACCCTTGCACTGCTGCAAGAACCGCAGTGATGATCAGAAAGGGAGGTTTGGAGCAGATGAGTCTACCTGGAGTCAGCCAGTTGGGTCTCCATCCTGACAGCTGGAGTCTGCTGTCCCAAGGTTGGAGATTCAAACTGGGGAGAACTCATTGACAATAAAAATCAAGTTTTGAAGGGCCAACAGCTTCTACCTATCTCCTATCCAGGTACAGAATGTGAAGCTTGATCAATATAAGTGTGTTAATATTCCTATGTTGCTGATAGCAGCAGATAGCTGCAAGATTGCCTCTAACATATGAGATAAAAGCCAGTCTGGTCTTATGAAAGTGGAACTCCACAAGGGTCAGTTTAAGCTGCCAGAAACTGTCCAAAATTACCATGTGCAATATTTGGCACAACTAATGCTGAGGAGCATCTGATACTCGAGCAAGGTTGTTTAAAGATAGTTTGCGTATGTGCACTGCAAGTACATGAGCCCCAGGAAAATCATACTTGTAAAATCACATAGTTACTAACTATTTCATTTTATACTCACAGTTAATTTGAATTTGGGTAGTGCAATATGGTGTGAGCATGTGATCACACCAAACCTCCAGCACAGCACATCCTTTGCTGCTCTGGCTTTACCCACGTGGCTTTACCATGTGTCTGTGTAAGCAGCATCCTTTTAATAAGGATGCAGGAGGTTTTCTGGTAGGAGGCTGCATCAGCTCTCCAAATGACATGAACTCAGCCAGCAAGCACAGTCCTCTATTGGCAAACTCTGCCCTGGGGATTTTGTTATAAAATCAAAAGCAAACCTGATCTCAACACAATAAAGCCAAAATAACAGTTAAGTGCTAAGAGGAGCCATCTAGACCCATGACCAAAAGCTTGAAGTGCTGTAGTATCAAGGTCTACATAGACTAGGAAACAGACATGTCTCTACTTGAAATTGGGAGTGTCCTCAACCTCTTACCCCAGAGTTGCTATCCTTGGCTCAGCTTTCACAATGACTTTCACAGTCCTAGTCAGCTCTGGACATGGCCAGACCACAAGCTATAATTTTGAACATCTCCTTGTATAAGTGTAGGTTGGGTGCCAAATTTTCAGCTTGATCTTGCAGCCATTGCAGACTGTTGAAGCATTTAAGAGCAGCAATGCACAGCTGACACACAGCAGTGTAGCCCAGCTGACATTTTATCATAGGTGCCCCATTGAAGTGTGGTGCCAAATGCTGCCTTAGATCTATCAGTGAGCAAACTGTAGTAGAGTTTTCAAACTCCACCAGTTTTCTTGCTATTGAGAGAAGTTGTAGGAAGCTTCTACCAGGGAGCTTGCAAGAGAAAAGTCTTCAAGGACTTTTCAGTCTCAGGGAGGAGCATGGTCTCAGGATTCAGATGACCGAGTTACTATGACCCCTTCAGCTGCCACATGTCAGACTCTCTGCAGTAGCTCACAGCTTGCATGGGCTCCACTGAAGGGTGGCAGCAGATAGAAGCTGGATTGTTGATGTTGCTAACAACCTCAGCCATCTATTCCACCCATCTGAGGGATGTAATTGCTCCCCTGTCCAGCTCCAAACTGCCACTGTTTTCAGCCCCAAGGCTTCAAGCCTGGTCAATGTCTCAGTGATAATTACTTTGGCTGATTTCAGGCCAATCAGGCAGCAGGGCTAGGGAGAAATAAATCCTTTATATATAGGAAAGAAGTTCTTCCTAAGGTACTTGCTTGAGCTCAACATCTTCTAAATTACAATGGAACAGCTCTGCTCTACCTAAAAACCCAGTACACATATAAAATGGATGAATAAAACTAGTTGTTTACTCTCAGCCTATCTTGTTGGGCTCCTCTTTTGCATTTTGAGGGTGAAAACATCTAAAAGCCTTGCGCCAGAAGAAGTAAGTTGTTGTAATTTTTCTTACTCAGATAAATTTAAATAGAATACAGTGATCTTAAATCTTTGAGATGACAAATTAGTTGAAATAAATTGCTCCTGAAAATCAGTGTGTAACAAAACTAATAATAAGCAAGGCTTGAAAATTAAATTATACAAGGCTTGGAGTTTTGTTTTGATATTATACCATTACAAAGGTAATGGTACATATCTAATGAAAAACATAACCTGGAGTAAGTTATGGAAGTAATTTTCTCATTTTTCAATAAATGTGTAAATCCAGAACTCAGTGTAAAATGAACAATGATATTAGTGAAATAAATGTGAAACAATCAAGTAAATAATTGTTTTTATATGTTAAGTATCTAATACATCAGGGTAAAATGACATGACTTCTTCATTGGCTCTGTTTGAATGGTACACAGAAAACTGTCATTAGAGTTTTATGCAAATCTTATGCTGGTGCATTTTTCAAGGAAATAATCGGGTTCCTTGTATTTAATTTTATATCTGGACAGAGAACTGCACTGGTTTAACATCAAGAAGAGCAAATCCTCCACTGATTTCTAGATGTTTCCTGTGTCTGAAGAAGGACTGGTCATTGATTTAGGAAATAGCCCTGGTTTTATCATACATGCACACAAACATATCAACCTATATATTAACTTTTATAAGGAAGCCCAACTTTAAAAAAAAATAAAAAACAAACAGAAGATGAGAAAAACTGAGTGTTAAGTTCAGCACCTCACAGGTGGACATGAAGTCTGACACCCTTGTTATTTAAACATAGCTGGATTTTCACTTCAGACAGAGGATAATGCAACATTCACTCTCCCTGTCCTTTGAAGGCTCAGTTTTGACTCTTATAACCTCTTAGTAATTTCAGAAAGAAGATGTTGTCCACAGAAAACATCTCTGAAGAAAGAAGGTATGTAAACTGAAACTTCTGAGTCACACAAACATCTGCTTGTGATTAGGGAATGACAAACTGTGCTTTGTTATTGCAGGCAGCCAAAAGAAAAGAGCAGGAGCTTCCCTTTTCTTTCCCACTAAAACGCTGCTGCCACTTACATTCTCTGTCACCAAAAAATTATGTACATATGTGGTATAAACCCAAATGACACAAAGTAGACCACAATACCATAGAATCATAGAATGGTTTGGGTTGGAAGAGACCTTCTATATCATCTAGTTTCAACCCCCAATATATGACTGAGATCTTCAAAGTCTGAAAAAACAGTAAATCAGGACAAAAAATGGATTTTTAAAAATCAGCCCTCTTTATCAGACATTGGACATGTTATCAGATATCCAACAAGGTTTTCCAGCCACTCATGAGAAAGTAGCAACAAGGCTAACAAGTCTCCTTGGAGAGACTTCATATGCTGAAGAGCTTTGTGAAGCAAAGGATGTATAACTATATAAAATACAGTTTTACATAATATTAAAAAAAAAGAAAGAAATTATTCAGAAAAAGATCTTCCAATTTAGAGTACAGAACAGACTCATAATTAAATGTCTCGTCCATGTCCTGTGCCAGAAGCTATCAGGCACAGCTTTATTGGCAAAGAAAGCTCAGAGTTTCCATCCTTCAAAGACATGGGGCATGAACCTGCTCTCCATCACATCTGGAGAGATATGGCACTGCAGCAACATACAACTTCCACCTCAGTATCCTTGGAGATAGAAACATGGTGGGTGTCCTAGATGCTGTCTTGCTACCATGAAGTATTTCTGTGTTCCTCCTCCTGGCCTGCTCAGTGATTATGCATCAACCTGGTCATCAGCTTGCCCACGTAATTTACTTTTAAGGAATGCTCCAGGAGACTGATGTGTACTATGCTCTGCATTGCCCCCAGCAAAAGCCTGCTCATTAAACACCACAAATCACCTTCCAGTACTGATGACATCACTCAGAGAAGTGATGCCAGGTAGAGATGAGTCAAGAAAAGAAAAACAAGTGCCACGCCACTTCTTAGCATAATGCATGCTGTGCCTAAATGTGAGGACAATGGATGCTGCACAAAAGCACCAAATATTCCCAGCTGCCCATGTAGGAAGGGACTAATTTATCACACACAGTTCCTTCTCTGGTGAAATAACCTAAACTCTTGTATTCACAAGCCTCAAAGAGGGACTGGCTTGTTAAGAATGATGCATGTTTACTTTCAAGGTTGTTATGAAGTGGAAAAGTATTTTGTCAGGATCTGTGATATTTAAATGCTCCCGAGATGGTAGAAAGTGTGTCCCCAGCCTAAACCAATAGAAAAATGCCAAGACCACAGTGAAACATGGAGGGCATGAAGAAGAAAAGGGACAAGGCACGCCCAATTTCCTCCGTCTTGCCCCCTTTGAACTCCTTATTTAGAATCCTAAAATTCTACTTTTGCACCCGTGCCACACTAATTACTACTTACCGCAAACACTCAGAGGTTGTAATTCATCCTGTAAGATTGAAAACTCTTTTTCATGGTCAAAGATCAAAGACAGTGTCTCTCAGGGCTCTGTACAGGGGGGCTCCTGACCCCTTGCCAGGGTTCCAGACCTTCCAGGGCAACCAGAGGGATGCCCTGGATTCCTACAGTCTTCCTGAAAATTTTGTATTGGACTCTGCCTCTGTGGTTACACTCAGGTTGCCAGACTCAGACTTTCCTGGAGGTATCAGCCAGGCCACACTGTTGGCTCCTGAAAACAGGCTACACCAGTAGGCAAGCTGGGATGGTTTGGAGAGCACCGGGCAGCCCTCCCCTCTCAATGCAGGAGAAGCCAGCAGGCAGAGCTGCAATAGTGAATGGCTGGTCCACTAGGTACAACCTGAAGAAATGGCAGCCTTTGTCCAGTGACCACAAGAGCTCATCAGGATGCCACAGGACCATGAAGATCAGCCACCCCTGCAGTAAAGCAAAATGTCTGCTGAGCTTTCTGCAACACCCTACAATTTCTGGCCAGTGTACTCTGAAAAAGGCTTGCTGCGGCTTTAATTACTTGCCCATCCTTGTAAACTAATGGCTCATAATTTTCAACTTAAGAAGTCCCACTTCAAAAGAAGACTTCAGAGAGATCATGGAAAGCAAAATATACTGAGTGAAATCAACATATTCAGGCTATCAATAAAAATTTTAAATGTTTAAATTGTGGGATAAGGTAGAAAGTCAGTCCCTTTTCCCCACAGCATTTCATATCTCCTTTTTATTGTACATCCACCAAATGATAACCTCTGTGAAAGAGACCTATTTTCTTTTTGTTTGGTCCTGAATACACAGTTGGAAGTTTAAGCATCTAGCACACAGAGAAGCATTCCTGTATGCTATTTGCCTAATTTTAAAGTAAGTTAAAGCGAATATACAAAATAGCCATTTAATTAGATCAAAGGCAGCTGGAGCCACCCCTGGTGTTTATTTTCAAACCATTACACATCACTAGCAAGATACTCCCCATGACCCTCTGATCTCACAAAGTTCATAAACAATATTAAATGAGAAAGCAACTGCAAGCTTTATTTCTGTTCCTTTTCCTCCAAAGTCCTCTTCAGTGAAGAAAGACACCAGGATAAATTTGCAATGCTTTATTTCACTACCAGCACCACCACCACCTTAGCTTATGCAGGCAGAATGGGGTCTGATGAGCCATATGGCTTATCTCACAGTTGTTTGAAAGTGAGCATGTAACTGGACCATGACACCAAATACAGTTCACAGCTCCCATCTCTGGGAGCTTCAGTTTCCATGTCTCTCCTCTTAGACAGATGACATCACATTCACACCTCTAGTACTTAATAAGTCCATTCATCAGAGACAGCAACTTGAAGGCTTTTGCATGCTTTGGGAGGGTTGTACCAATGGAGGGAGTCAGCTCTTAACTCTAGAAACATGTACAGTGCCAAATCACATTCAATATATAGGCATGCACTTATGCCTTATAAGGGTTCTTTTAAACTTCATAAGAAGCACCACTATACTAGGAAAAATGCTTTGCTGAGAGGTTTACTCAGTTTAACCAAATTATTTTCTAAACTAATGATTAAACTCACAACCACCTTGAAATATAGGCAAACTCTGCTGAACCATTGCGGGCCTGCTCACTTCTAACATATTCTGATCTAACCACCAGAACAAGACCAGCCTTCCCTGGGGAAAAGGAGCAAAGGTGTGCTGCCAGTGTTTTCAGAATATTTCCCTCCCCCTGACCCCGCCTTTGTGTGAACTTCTGAAATGAATGGCTTTGGCTTACAAACTTGTGCTCCTAGATGAAACAGCCCAGTGAAGCTGGCAGGTTTTTTTTTTTGCCCACACTTCTTGTACTGCTAAACTTAGATTCCACCTCTGGCAAATGGGGCCAGAGATGCAGGTGCAAGTTAGCTGGAGCCCAACACTATGAGCAGACCATGAAACACCCTGGTGCTAGGACATGGAGACATACTGCTCCTACAGCAGCCGGGACAGCCTGTGCTTTCCAGTGGGATACCACACTAGTTGCTCCGAATCCACAGACCTTCAAGACATCTGATACCAATGTATTATTAGGAAAGAATGTTCTGGTTTGGATCATAAATACGTTGCCTGGGATTTTCTTTTCCTGCAATTGCTGCAGTTTGCAGGGGGGGTGACACTGCATCACAGGCCAGCTAACTTGGCAGTTGAAAGCCAAGTGTGAAATTAGTGGCAGTAAATTCCTACCCGAGCCATTCTTGCAAAACATGGGTATGACCATGTGTTGTGGTACACAGCTTTTATCAGTGCTCTTCTGGCTTAGGTTTTCAACATGAAGCTATAAGCATGTTAGGCAGATCACTCCCAACATCTCAGGATGTGTTCTTGGGAGAGCAAAGACCTGTGCTGGCCCTGTGCTAAATGTACATTCCACTTGCTGGTACCCATCAAGGTCTGCTCAGCATGTGTCTGTATTTTATTTTTCCAGGTTAAGGTATTACAAGTAAACTCTGAAGTTTATGTGAGTAATGAGAAAGGTGGCTGATGTGATTAATTTGATTCAGTGAGACTTATATTAATGAAATATCATTTAGGTTTGATGAAATACCTTGTTCAGTGCAAAAATATTTACTGCAGCATATATGTGGCATGCCTGCTATCTCAAAAGAAATACTTTGGCTGGTTTTAAGGAAAAAGTCATACTTTTATAATGGGTTGTGTGAATCCCTATGGACATAAAAACACCTCTAAACTGTCACAATGATTTCTAAAGAAATGTACACCTAGCAGAGAGTCCTCACTTCAGGTCCATATATTAATGAACCAGAAATTACATTCCCTTTGTAGCAACTGTCCTCTAGCATTCCCCTGCCTTAAGGAAAATAGCACTTCAAAACACTGACAAGAGCAAGTATATAAGTCCATTATTTAACTACCAGAAAGTAAGCACCAGTAAGGGGCAACACTAGAAAACATACACTTGCAAGGACTTCTTTTCAGGTACCACCAAGTTTTCTGTTTTCCCTTGTTTTCAATTTATAAAGTTATTCCAACATTCTTATCTGAGCACACCACAGTGGTCTAAGTCACATATAGCATGAGAACCCACTGAAGCTGCAGTCTCACAGCTTCAACAGCATTACTGCAACACTAAAACCATCAATAAAAATATTTTCACACTCTCTCTGTCAAAATCAATTTTACGACAATAAGTATGTTTTCTCTAAACTGAACAAATTTAGTAATTTTCTTTTATTTCTCCTTCTTTTTTCAATTATGGTTTTATCTGTTCTAGTCTAGTATGAAAGTAGACTGGATTGATACCATGTGGCTCAAATTAAGACACATCAGTCCAATTCTTAAGTAAGCTGGTAATAACTTTTTATGAAGGAATGCTAGTGGGAAGAGATGCTGGCAGCTGTAGCCCTCAGCAGCTGTTATAGTGCAAATTCAGCTGCACTGCTCCGCTAACTTATTAAAATTATTCTGAAAAATAAATCCACCAAACCCTTCAATGCATGAGCAGATCATTTATTCCTACTTAAAGCGTTTGAGTTGAAACTCCCAAAGCAATGGCTAGGAGTGATTTTCACCAAGCATTGGATATAGATCATTCACGAATTGCACAAAGGCTACTGAAAAGCCATCAGATGGGAACAGCTTTTGGTCACTACTAAACAGGGGGCAGATTTGAACCAGTGACCTAGAAGTGAAAGACTTTGTAATCTGATTACCAATCCCTTGAGCCATCCCATCCCTCCCCTTTTCTTTTTAACTGATAAGAGAAAAGGAGTCTTATTACCTAAGCAACTTTTGTAGCCTGTTAGCAATGCAAAAGCTTTCATTTAGTGCTTGAAAAGGAAAGTCTCATGGGCACGCTTATTAGCCCATCTCAAGCACAAGCTCTGTATTATTTTTCCCTATTAATTTCAAAATAAATGTAGTGGTTAAAAACATAGCACAATGCTTTTTTTTTTTTTTTGGTAATGATTTATAGTAAAGTTCCTGCTGATTAAAATAGGTGCTGATTAGACGTTTTTACACAGCTGTGGAGTCAACAGATCCCTTACTAGCAAAGGAAGAGATAACATGCTCCTTTTGTCAGCAAATACTCCACAGAACACAAACACATTACTGAAGTATTGTGCATATAAGCATCTAAATCATTTGTTTCTCATACATAAATCATACAACCACAAAGATGTGCTTTCTCATTCAGAAGCAGGAAGGTCTGGTATATTCTACAGTTTGATTGTCAAACAGTATTTTAATGAACAAACAGGATCTTCCAAGTGCGCCAAGACCCATTTGTATCACCTTCAGGACATGTTGAAGCTATTGTTTCTCCTTTTCTTTTCTCAAGACCCTCAAGAAGAAATCTGCGAGACCTTTTCTGCCAGTGTCCTACCTTTTTTTTTTTTTTTTTTTTTTTTTTTTTGCAGACACTGGGGCCTACACATTACCAATGCTTCTTTGGTTGGAGGTAATAAACAATTAGCTACACCAGTGGTGTGGTGTTTATGTTTTTCTTCACTGTACTACACTCAGCTAACGTCTTAAAAATTAATGCACATGTATCAGAATCTGAAATTAACTTTTCATAGCCATAAGCAAAATCCTTCTAGGACTGGGAAAATCCTATTATAGCAATTCTTGCATCTCACTGCTTATAGACCATTAGAACGCACAAAATAAAATTTCAAATTACCATTTTGTGAATGCAAAAAGAGTTGCTCTCTTGTTGATTAAATGTCTTCTTTATTGCTTTTTGCTTATGAACTGATAAAGCAAAACTAGGTGATCCTTGCTCTTCTTAAATGACGGATCTATTACTAAACATTGGATGGGTGACCAGACTGTCCAAGACTACTACATGACCATACAAGAATAATTAGGAAACATTATTTTTATAATAAACATGCTACACTATCCTCTGAAATCATGCAGTAACTACCAGAAGGATTTTTCAGAAATGCATCCTCTCATCTCACTGTTTACAAAGAGATTGCTTAGAACTAGTGGTTCAAAATCACCTTAGCATTTACAAGCAATTATGCAGGACTAAAATACAATACTTAAAATTCACTCTGCACAAACACAACCTATTATTATATTATTATGCTTTTAATGGCAATGAGCTCTGACTAGAACAATATTTTAGAAGTTTATCAAAAAATGATTTATCCTTTTTAAGACAATCATTACGTTTCAAATGTATTAAATCTAGCACTTATATGTGGAAAAACCTTTAGTTACACTAAGCAGCCATCATCTTGACTAAAAGGTCATTTCCAGCGATCAGGCAATCCAGATGTTAGCTTCCACACATTTATTAATACTTGGTGTTGGAAAATTTACACACTCACTGAAAGTCAACACTTAACTAGAAAGAAACATTCATGCTAAACACCAGGGAGACAAAGCAAAAAAAATATTTCATGTAGGGCCCGATCCCAAATCATTGCTTAGCAATGAACAATGCTTTAAACCACAGGATTAAATTTCTTGAACTTGAGTGTTTGAATTTCATTGGAAAGAAAATTTCCCGACCCGGCCAGCACACAGCACTCCTTACAATGCTCTGCCAATTGCAGAGGACAAGGGCAAGCTAACAGCATTGCTTGGTGTCATTGAGCTTGGTTGTTATTGTTTTGACATCTAAATTTCATATGAATTTTCTGATGCTTCTGAAATGATGCCTGATTTTATTAGCCTGATTAATCTGATTATTCCACTTCTTTCATAATTTCCTTCCAAAATAAATTAATCCATAAATGGAAGAAACAGTTGAACTTGGAGCAGCAATTCAGGTGATTTAGTATTCTGTAACTGAGAAACATTTTTCCAAGGGTAATGTAAATGGTACATGTTTTACCCATACCAAAGATAGACCTTTAAATTTCCTATTCTCATCTTCTGCTTATCTTTCTCTTGACCTTTCCTGAAAAAAAAATCACCCTAAGTCGTCAAGACTCTCCCTAACACATTTCTAACACTGCATCACACTTGCTGGCTGGAAGCACAGCTGGCAAGGGATCTAAACCCCATCGCTGGGCAAACTCAGCCTTCTGATTTTGCTAATAATAACATTTCAAAAAGGGGTTTCTTTTATAACATTGTTACTGTATGGGACAATTGAGTCTGCATTTATTTGCAAGTGCTGATGACTCCATCCATGATATTAACACAAGGCTAAAAGCAAAACAACAACGAATTAAATAGCCTAGACTTACTTAATAAGGATTCATTTGTTAATTAAAGTAAGATGATGGAATTCAGCCTAATTCTGCTCGCTGTCCCAGAAGGAAGCTGCAACCGAGGACAAGCAGTGCCCTCTAGTGTCACCGACTGCCGAGACCCCCCTCCTCCACCCCCCGCTTCCCCCCCGCAGCATCGCGGGGACTGCCAGCGGGAGAGGCAGCATCACTGTCCCCTGCGCACGCCACGCCGGTGCGCGCTGCGAGCAGCTGCTGGACCGCGCACCGGAATGCTGCCCGCACTTCCGCACAGCGGCACACGTGCATCCACCAGTGCATTTACTTATTATTCTGTTCCCATGTATGTGCACACGTATGCATACACACAGACACACAGATCGAGCTTGATATGTTCAAGGCGTCTTTAATGTTGCAGGCAGCTCAGGAAAAAAAAAAAAAAAAGATATTTCAATGTAAAGTAGCACGCCATGCATGAAAATGGGTGTCAAAAAGCTTGGCAGAATTACTTCGGCGAAGATGTCCAACAGGAACTGCTGAATACACAATACGGGCAGCACGGACTGAATGGCTAAATTGGAGTGGCCAGAACACAGCCTTAAGGCTTTGAATCCATCAGAAAATATAATTAAACCAGTAATGAGTGTTTTGACATCTTATCCCCTTTTTTTGTTAATTGAAGATTAAAGCTATTTAGACTTTTTTATGGTTCAGTATCAACAATTTTGTAAGATAGCTTCTATGCCTTCTAGTAAATTACCTCAAACTTTACTCTTTGGATATAAAAAGTCTCCTAGCACTCAAAATTTTCTCTCTGATGGGACAATTCTACAAAACCTCAGTAAGTGTTCTATTTAAGCTGAAATTACAACAGAGTCAATGCTGGGTTTGTTGAATTTTTCATTTTACTCCATAAACATTTGACAAAGAGAGAAAGCTATCTGTTCATCTTGTGAATTATGGTACACGTCATATATTCATTAGTATTCTCATCATCCATAAAGTATAGGCAATAAAATAAGGAAACAAAGACAAAAGGTATAAAAGAATAATACAGGACAGCATCAGTTATAGGCACATGGAAAAAGCCTAGAACATGTAAAAAGATCTATATGAGGTGTCAAATAAGCCACTCTTGTAATAGTATAAAACAAAAATTAAAAATTGCAGCCTGACAGTTAATCAATTTTATTTGCATAAAAAGTGCAAGTGACAATTTATAAATATATCCAGATCACAAGATGTTTGTACTGTTTTTCCACCTAAAGTATTAATAGACATTTATTCCAATCCTTGCATTATAGAAAGCAATGCACATAATTAGGCTTTTACAAAAAGATTACAACACACATTATAAATTGATTCCTGTTTAATTTGATGCAGCAAATATGTATTAGTTCAAGAAATGAATGCTTGGAAACACAAGGTTCAGAACGACAGTGCGTACATTTTTAGATACCTTAAAAGACCATTAGGGCACAATTGCTGATAAAATACTATTGTGTAAGATTCATTAAAATCTCTAAATGCAATATAGACATTTAGGCTTAATATCAAAATTTGCAAGGTTTTGCTTGGAAGATTTTAGCAGTAATCTAGCATTCTGAAAAAGTTAGCAATAGCAACTGAAATAATAAACTGTATTTTACATAAGGTGCTGCATCTATGGCTTTTATCAATAAGTATTTTTGTAGGAGGTGGTGCTACCACCTGGCAAGCCCATCTCAAACCCCAGCACAGTTCCCCTCAGCACAAAACAGTTTGGGAGGCAGAAGGTAAAAGCACAGTTAGGTATTACAGATGTTATGAACATTTTTATTGTTTTCCTGCTACACACAAAGACTCTAACAGCTATTTTAAGGAACAGAAGAAAAGACAAAGTTGCCTGCCATAGCATGCTTCATCCCTCGTGCCCGAGGGATGCCAACCTACTGCAGAAAATGTGACAGGAGGTTACACTTTAGGCTGGCCAGCAGAAGCTAATTTTGCAGAAGAAAGCAGTTGCTATATTTACTCAGAACTCAAGCCATGCGTGGCTCGCTTAAGGACAGGGAGCACATGCACAAAGTGCAGCCCTGCACAGCATCTGTGTGGCATGAATGACACCAGCAGAAGCAAAGAGGAACCTGAAGACTGACATCTCCTCAGTGTTCCTTATCTTTGCACTGCAAGGAGAGTTACAATTAAAATGGAGGCTTTTTTGGGATCTTGTCACTTCTGCTGTTTGCAGCAGGTGGCTGGGGTGCACTGGCTTTGCAGAAAAGGGAGGAAAGCGAGGGATGCAGGCTGCTGTGTGAGAGCAGGCACCAAGTGTTCGCTGCTGACAGGCTGGAAAAGTTTCACTTGGGATACATCTGGGTGGAAGAGGAGTAATTGAAGGGGAGTGTGTCAATATGTGAGAGGTCAGGGCGAAGCAGGGAAGGACTGAAACACACCTCTTGTATTACCAGCCTCAATAGGTCTTTGATGCTATAGAAAATTACTCTGCTAAAACTTATCACGAATTTTATACCAATATCAATTATATCAATACTATGTACAACATGTAATCCTGTGTGGAGCTGTATGAGATGTATGCAGGGAGATGATAGAACACTGTGGCATCTATGCATTTGGCTTACTCAATGCAGGCAGATGCGTTTCCCTACAGGATGTGTCTCCTGAACTACCTGATTGTGAAATATTTGTTTAAGCTGCAAAAAGGTATCTTAGTCTGTATGAAATAGAAGCAGAAGCTACAAAGACTTTTAAAGATACCCCAAGGAGTGTGCATTATATAACTAAATTTAATTTTGTGCAGTTACAAACTATGGACTTGCTATCCCTTTCCACAATTCATGTCATTCTACCAAATATAATGATATTGAAATTTCAAATTTGTTTTTTTTCTGCAGCTTCACAATCAGAGTTGCTTCACAATCAGAGTTAATACTTTACTTAGACTTTATTTAGAAGAATACAGCAAAATATAAAAAGGTATTGAGTACATATAAAAGAAGTTCAATTCAAAGCAATGCCAATAAAAAATTGCTATTTTCCATGCAATTCAATAAAAATCAGTTTTGCCCAGCAAAAAAAAAAAAAAAAAAAAAAAAAAAAAAAAAAAAAAAAATAAAATTAGCCTTTATTTAAATAGGACAATTGCATTGGGAGGTTTTTCCTGGAAAAAAAGGTGTTAAGAAGCAACAGAAGAGTCTGTAGAGCAGGATGATTCTAATTGTTTTGCCTACATCACACATTATTGTTAGGAACATAAACACCCGTTACCCTTTCAGTAACAAGTAGGGCTAAAACTGCAACCCCACTAAATCTGATGCTAAACAGTCTGTATCATGCTCAAAGCAGCCTCTCCTCAAAATAAGGACATGAAGAAAATTAGCATTTCTGGAGTGAGACAGGGAGGGTCTATCAATTCCCTCCTCTGACTGGTGCACCACATTACAAATGTTGAGGATCAAGTATTTGTCGTTTAAACATCTCATTTTACCTCAAAAAAATTCAGCATAAATAAAGTTCAGTGACTTTTATAAAATGCACTTATGGTACCTCAAGAGTGATGGAAGTGTGCCAGTTAGTTCATCAATTTTGAGTGAAGGGGAGATACCACATACATATCATTCATGTAGTTAGGAATGAAGTAGCAGAAAACATTCTTAATTGGTACATGGTATCTGTCATATTTGCAGTATCTGGACTTTGAAAATGTCTCTCTAGCAAAACAGCGCAGAACTACCTCTTAACTTCAGTAATGTGCTTGTAAAATGAAAATGTCTCAGTGGCACAGGAGAGAAATGACACTTCAAACATCCTCTGTAATTTTTCCAGCCTCTAAATATCACAATTTTACAAATTTAAAAAAAAAAAAAACAACCCCCCCCAAAAAAACAAACCAAAACAAAAAACAAAAACAAAAACAAACAAAAAAACCCCCAAACAAACAAACAAACAATAAAAACCCCACAAAAATAAATCAAGCCAAACCCACAGATTTTGAAATTACCACAGACTCTGAAATTTCATTCTTTATCAGCCCGGCATTGGAAAATTGTCACTTTTTGTTGTGGAAAACAGGAAAACTTTAAAATATCAGTTTTTACATTGTGGTGTTCTATTTTTCTTAGACTGAGTAGAAGGACTTGCTTGCATTCCTGTTGCCCTGCAATCAAGCAATTATTAAAATTCATTCAAAACACTTATTTCAACACATTCAGGTCATCACTTGGGCCTGCAAATATCTGCCAAGAAAAAGCTTACTCTACAACATCCATGGTGGGTACCTGAAAGTCTGGAAGTATCAACATATATCTTCATCATCTTTTTCTAAGGCATCCACTGTTTAACAGCACAATGCATGCTATGGACATATTTTTTCCTAGAGACTATTTCTGCCTGGAGTAAGAGATTAGATTTCTTTTCTTTATTTTAATTTAATTATAAACAGTCATGTCCCAGTCTTTATTTTTCAAAACTGAAACTGCTTGCAAAAGGTCTCTTCTGCTACCAGAAATTTTTTTTAGGTCTTGATGCCCTGCATAGTTCACACACATAAACAAGTACAGTGTTTACCTACAACTGAATAACATAGAAAATGGGCTGCTACGAGACACTCAGTCTCTTATTTTAGAATTAAAACAACTCCCCATTTAACAGATTAGTCCATATATAGCTCATGCCCATCTTCTACCTTCATTAACTCAAATATCAGCAAAAGGCAGCTTAAGAAAAATGAAAACTGTTGCAGATGCAAAATACATGCACAATGCAGACCCACAAAGTATACAATGCTTGCAAAGGATATAATCATGTATAATAAAATATGTATCAGTATAAATACCCACAGATGGAATTTAGGTACTGAAACAAAATATATCATATTTCCAGTTATGATCCTACTTCTTTTATTCCCGCAGTTTTTTGAAATCTGTATTTGAATGTTCATCATCTATGCTATGGAAAGCTCAAAATTCATCATTGATGCAAAAATCAAAAAAGATCCTTGTTCCAACAGGTCAACACATTCTTTTGTGATTTTAATAATGGCTTATCCTACTACATTTATGGTTCATATAAAATAAGGGCAGACAATTTTGGGGTATTATATAGCTTTCTTCTGGAATATTAGCTTTGTGGCTTTGAGAGACCATTTTCTAAAGATCCTAATAGTCAAATGACATCTTGGGAAATGTTACATTCTCACCATATTTGCATGACAATGAAGATGAAATTTCATATATGCTACCTGGATTATACTTATCTGGGTTTTGTTTTACCATATGACCAAAGGAATATGTTCCCTAGGCCAGAGTATCACAATGCAATAGGAGACATTCTTCTTTCAGTGAAAGACATAGAACTATTATTCAAGTAATAAAAACCAAAAAGCCTGCACAATTTATATTACTGCATTAACATGACCTCAGCTATGTATCTCTGAATATTTATTTATTTCAAATAAAATTCTACAAAATCCACAAAAATATCCATAAGAAATTTTTCTAAAAGTAATGAAGGAACATTGCTGTGATGCTCTTTGTTCTGGTCCTCTATAGGAGAGGAACTCTTCCATAGTATTTTGTTTTTCACTGATATGCAGTACTATCAGTACTATCTGCTTGGTAAAGTTCATATGTCAGCTTATTCATTAGCTATGAGCCACCCTCTGAGTATAACCACATTTCACCTTAAGAACTCTGCTTCGTAACCTCGATTTGGAAAGCCAATCCCCAACACACCATGTTGGCAACCCAAGTATACTGTAGGGAAGTATTCATGCTCTCTGATCAGTCATTGGTCTGCCTATGCAATTTACCTATGCATTTTACAAAATGATCCATTTTGGAGTATGCCTCTAGAAAACCAAAATCCAAACACAGTTTTATGCTGAAGGTGTCATTTTAGGACTATTTTTCTAAAACTGAAAAAAACTAGTACAAATTATATAAGTTACAAACTGACAATATTAATCTAAGCTATGACACCAGTACGCATATTCTTAGATTAATTCTCCGATTATAACTGTGAACTCTTTGAAGAGACAATAGTTTCGATTTTTGCTGGAAGCTATAGGCACTATTTTAAAGGAAAAAAAACCATAGCATGGAATAATTGGTGTAAATGTAATATAGCTTTTCAGTACATTCTGGTCTATGCTTCACTATAACTGCAGAAACATATTCAAATTAAGTGGGAAAAAAAAAAAACAAACCAACAAAACCCCACAAAGTAAGTTATCCTGGAAAAGGAAAAAGAAGGAAAGGACGATATTCAAAAGAACATCTGAATAAAATTGTGACATCTGCAGTAGAGTTTTGCCTAGAATGTTTGAGATTAACTCAGTATAACACTGCCTTCCAAGAAGAGACAGGGTAATCAATGCAGGAGCACATCAGGCTCCCTTGGACAGGCCAATCAATGCAAGAAAGAACCTTGCCCAGGGCCTTATGCAAATAGAAGCACGTCCTGCAACCCAGGGAGGGAACATGCGCAATAGATCAATGGCATCTGAAAAACCTTACAGCTATATCAGCCTCAGACAGTAAACATATAATGATGAATCCCTCACGTTCAGCCATAAACTCTTTAAACTAGGTTATCTTCAACAGCTGGTTTGAAAAAAAAGTCTGCTGGCTGTAGACTGCAATGGTGGTAAGGTGAAATAATATTACTGAGGGTTAAATTAACAATGCCCTTTTTAAAAGGATGAGATAATATAATTGCTATACTTTAACACCTTGTAAACCACTGGCAGTTATATGCACACAGGGGTAGGGACTGAGATGGGGGTGGCAGGGGTTATTTTGTTTTGAATTTTTTTAAGATATATTACTCCTGTCAGATGTCTTAAGCCACTCTAAGACAAAATATAATACAGATACTGACAAGCAAATAAAATGCCTCGGCTTAATCAAAGTAAAAATCTCATGCCCTTTCTATCCTAATACTGCATGATACTGAGATACTTTATTAGACTTAATTTGGCTTAGAAATGGAAAAGAGAAAAATAACTAATTAAACTATTTATTTTTCAGGTGCTTATGAAGGAATTTTACTTCTGCACTTTGACATATTGCATTAAAATCTCAGTTCAATTCTGCAGCACTAAAAGCACAATTTTCTCAATTAATGTAAGTGAAAATCTACTCATATTTTTATTTCTTATCACATTCAATCAAAGCCCTTAAATAGGATTATTTTAACATTTAAACATTGGTAGTCATGCTATTATTAATACAAAAATACTTCACTAATATACTGAAATAGCTGCTTCTTATTGTACCGCAGTTTGAGAGCTCCCTTTACCAAAGTATGTTTGCATTCCTTTTACTCCACCTGGATTTGCAATGCCTAATATATTATTAACTTGGAGTTCCTTTGATTGGTCCACTAAACTGGGTTTTAAAATTTTATAAAATCTCTACTGTACCACGCAAAAGCCATACATACACTTTTCAGCATGATTACCATTTAAATTAACATGAACATAATATACTTGTGTGGTCTTAACAGTGTAAAGTCACAGAAATGGAAAAAAAAAAGTGAAATAACAGTGAGACAACTTCCTTTTTTAAATTTCTGTTCCATTAAGAGAAAACAAATGCCAGTATTTAGAACAGCTTAATATTTCAGATGGAATGATCTCAATTCACCACAAAACTTTTAAGTGTATACTATGAGTGATATTCTCACAGCTATCATTGTATAAGCAAATATAAAACTCCTACTCTTTTTCTTTATTAGTCTTCTCAAATACATTCAAAAAGAACTGTAAAAAACTGTATACCTCAGGTATGAGAATGGCATACCTTGTAAAATCTTTAGTATTGTGGGGTTCTCCAAACCAATCTAGAGAGATAAAAACATGCAAACTTTCATAAAATGCCATTTTTTTTCATACTGTACCTGCTGGGAAAAGAATCCCACAACCAACATACTCAGTCATCTGCTCTACAGCTGTATCAATGCAGACCCAGATACAATGACCACATCCACATAAACTAATGCTTTAGATATTTCATTTTCCTGTCCTGATGCAACACAGCAAAAAGAGGCACCTTCTGGTAAGAACCAGAAACTGGCGGATTAGATAAGAAATCCAAGATGCACATTCACAGACGATTAAGAATGCAAAGTCAGAAGATCATCAATGTGGATGGAGTGAAAAACTAAGTCTGTCAAGGAAAACAGTAGATGTGACTTTTTATTGATGCAGCACGGCAGTATATGTACCAGCAACTCGGCAGTTCACCTCAGAGAGCCAAGAAAGAGATGAACTGAATTAGTTTCCATCAAAAGAATGGTGATAAGGCAAAACTCTGCATTGTCAAGTACTTAAGAGGTTCAGGACAGAAGACATGTCTCTTGTTACCATTGATGAATTTCCCCTATGTCTTGAAGAGCTCTGATGAGTGTAAGATGGTTCATACAGCAAATACCTCTATGGAACTTTTAACTTCTGGGAAATTTCTGCAACCAGCGAGGAAATAAATAGGCAAGCAAGAAATTCGGGAAAATCAGTTGCCCTGGGTTCTGAAATTAACTATCACAATCAACAGTGCTCTACAAATTTTAAGGAGATGCTTGCACAGAGATGTTATCCATCAGCTTTGAGAGGATGAAGTTTATCTGCAAACAGCTGAAAGGATGAGTGGTATATTCTTTTGAATATGGCCTTGTGCTTTGGCTTTTATTTTTCCTTTCAAAGCTGGAATTTGAAATGAAAAATAAACTGACTGGTAAGTTATATTGTCTTCCAGAATTTAAAACAGCGGAAATAATGCAGGAAAGGAAAATAATACAAAGGAATTTACTGAGACAGAAGGAAATTTCTAGCCAGATATAATGATAGATGCCAAATATAGTTTTATTTAAAATCTTCATTAATTATCTGGAATTAATTAAATTTGCAGGTGACATTAAAGTGGGAGAAACTGCCAAGAGAAGTAAGGCATGAAAGAAATACAAGCTTCCAAGATTCACAGACCTGTAGCATAGAAGGGATTGTTATTACAATCCAGTTTGTCATCCTGCGCAACAAGGGCCACAACACAGCTAGATTTAATTAGGAAGACTGTGAGATAATATTGTTTGGGGGGTGTTGGGAGGAAATAATCTATTACATTCACATTTAGTACATTCAGTACCACTGGGGAAAGGAAAATTGCGAGCACTAAAACACTTTGAGACATACATGAACATTAGCAGGTACTAAATTCAAAGAAACTTTAGAAAAAAAAGTCTAGTACCACTTAGGTTGCATTGACCAAAATGCTGCATAGCAGAACAAAGATACTGAAGTTCATACTGAGCTAATTATGTTAACTGCACCTAGAATATTGAGTTAAATCCTCAGCATACTGTCAAAGAAATGTTGACAAATTGAACTGAATTCAGATAGGCATAACAAAAAAAAAATTAAAAAAAATAACACCTAGTTACACAAGCTGAGCTACAAAAAAAAAAAACAATAGGATGAAACTATGAGAATAATTGCTAAAGATCAAAAAACTCCTCATGCAGAAACCTAAATATTCACTGCGTAATGTATGGATTTTAAAATGATTCAAAGAATTTATAAAAATATAAAACTAGTGAGATAATGCAACTCTAGAAAAATTTCTGTAAAGAAATGCAGAAGGTGCTGTGCCTTTGACTACCAAATCCCATAGGCTACAAACATATATTTCCAATTAACTGGATTTTCTAGTAACCCTAACTTTAACTCATATCCAGTTCTTTGTTCATTTCATAATTAACATGCCAATTTTGGTGTCAAATTAGAAGATTAATATTAATTAATTAGAAAATAAATATTAATGGTACAATTAAGTACCAAAAAGACAAAAAAGTAATGATGGGTGTTGCCACCAATTACTACTCAGTATAAAATTCCAGGAAACATTGTCCTTCTCCTTTTGGAAAGAAGTGGGGAAGGGACACATGAATAGTTGGCCCCAGATCATTGCCTGAGCTGAATGAAGCATGAGATACCAGATTAGCAAATGACGAAGAGGAAGCAAAACGTAATGAGGCTGAGCATATTGTCTAGAGCGAGTTAACAAGGAGGGATGAATATTCCAAACATGTCTCTTCTGGAAGTGGCCAATGCTCAGGTTTTCACTGCTGCCATCCTCTACTGTCATCCAGCAGCAAGGTTAGCAGGGCTTCAGATGAACTGAGGAAGGGAATGCCTACATGGCATTTACAGTAAACCAGCAAAAAATTTAAAAGGACATGCAGCTATGACACTATGAACTGTATTGCTATTGTTCATCATTCCTCTGTCTCTTCCCATTAGAGCATCCTTCCAGATTGCTCGCCCTTTAGGACAAGGCATGCTATGTGATTCCTACCACAATGCAAATGGATAACAATAAATGCTAGCAAGCGAACTAATGATGCCAGTGTACGTGTGTCAGTGTATTTATTTAGGCGGAGTGCCCTAAAATGTTTATCTCCTCTGTGTTAGAATGGGCAATATATACATACAAACACATGTATGTACACACACACACTTTATATATCAGAAAAGCCGAATGAGATAAAGAAGCTGTTTCCACTACAGCAAACAGTGACACGCATATTTCAGTATTTTTTGCTCAGTCCACCATTTAATTTCCTTGCGGTTGCAAATTCTCACCACAAGATCCACTATGCCTGTTGCTTTCTACCTCAAGCTTGTGCATTTCAAAAAGCTCTAGCAAAAAAGAGCCCACTGTTTCCAAAACCAAGTCTGCTCCCCAATTCCTGTTATTCAAGGTCAATGGCACAAACCTGGTTGTGTGTACAGACTAGGGAACAAGAGGTTGGAGAGCAGTGCTGTGGAAGGGGACCTGGGGATCCTCCTGGTCAATGGCAAGCTGAAAATGAGTCAGCAGTGCCCTGGCAGCCAGGATCCAGCCAGCTGGACAAGATTGTCCCGCTCTGCTCTGCACTGGGACATCCTCACCTCGAGTGCTGGGGGCAGTTTTGGGCACCACAATGTAAGAAAGATACAAAGCTATTAGAGATTATCCACAGTAGAGTAATGACAATGATAAAGGCCCTTGAGGGGAAGCCATATGAGGAGTGGCTGAGGTCACTTGTTCTGTTCAGCCTGGAGAAGAGGAGACTGAGGGGAAAACCATTGTGGTCTTCACCATCCTCAGGAGGGGATGAGAAGAACCTCTTAACTTTCACGACCAGTGACAGGATCTGAGCGAATGGCAGAAAGCTGAGCTGGGGGAGATTGGTTTGGATATCAGGAAAAGGTTCTTCACACAGAGAGTGGTTGGGCAATGGAATAGGCTCCCAGGGAAATGGTCACAGCACCAAGCCTGATAGAGTTCAAGAAGCATAGGGGTAACACTCTCAAGGACATGTTGTGATTCTTGGGGTATCCTGTGCCAGGAGTTGGACTTGATGATCCTAATGTGTCCCTTCCATTTCAGCATATTCTTTAATTCTACGATTCTAACTGAAGAGGAAGGAAAAAAGTTGTTTGCCAACACTGGTGTTAGAGGTTTGACCTGGTTTTGGTTAAAACTCAGCTATTCTAGTGGAGTGAGCCTCAAGTCAGAGTAGCATCAACTCCAGACAATCCAAAAAGTGGTCCAATAGTTCATGACTGAAAATATGCACCTGCATATGATGTCTTTCACAGGAACAATGATTCCTGGTTCACACCAAGGACCAATAGTCTCAGCAAATTACTCACATAACTCTTGTCATGTGTGGGTCATGCTTGGCTGCAGCTTTGCCTCAGTCCTTTTCCCAAGCAGGACTTCCTAATCCAATGGTGAGAAACCTAACTCCACCCTAAATTTATTCATGACCAGTTTTAATCCATTTGTTCCTGTGCCGACATTGTTCTTTGGCTTATAAGACTATCCCTCCCTGCTGTTTATTCTCCTGATGTATTTGCTGAGTGCTACCAATCCCTCTAAGCTTTCCTTTACTAGGCTGAACAAGCCATGCTTTTAAGCTCTGTTTCTACAGTAAATACAAAGCAGATGCTGAATCTTCTCTTTCTAGATAGAGCTACCAAAGTTAACATAAGAGGACTAGCATAGCTCTTTTTAAGGTTAAGCCTAAAGCATGTGTATAGTATATCTATGGCTATAATGATGTTGGTACTTATGACAGCTAGGACCTGTCAATGTTGGCACCATGTCACAGCAGGTCTGAGGATCCTTCATTGTTTCTGGCAAAATAAGCTTTCCATTGATTCAAGCATATGAGCGTATGAAGTGTATCTCTTCCTTGACTTAATCTTGACTTAATCTTCCCAAATGTCTCAAATTACCTCAGATGAATCACAGCAGCCAGCTGGACAGCATTAATACTCCCCTTCCTGGGACAGAAAGAGCAAAAAAATTACAGTATCATATGTGACTCTTGTTACATTACCTGGTCATTCACTTATAGTCACTGGCAGTGAAGTCAGTTGTCCAAGAGTTTCTGCAGCCCTGCTGCTCTCTGTTGATGAGATCAGTCTTTGTGCACAAATGCAGATGACTACCAGTCATCGCCTAACTGTCCTGACGCAGAAAGTAACTTTCTATTACTGCAGAAATTATATTTAATTTGTGTGCCCACATCAGTAACAGGAATACTAAAAAAAATCAGCATCAAGGCTAGAGACCCTGTTCCTGTCCAACCCTTTTTTATACAACTGACCACTGGTTCCTCCATTAGCTTCTCTTGTCCACCCTCATTTCTCATTTGATCTTTTTCAGATGAACATACACTTTTCCAAGAAGGACAACAAAGAATAGCTGAAATAAACCAAACAGAATCAAGATTTAATTTTTACTTTTAGACTTGTTTTTCTGAATGTGAGCACTAAGTTAGACCTGCCTCAAAAATATGCTATTTTTAGTGTCCAACACAGAAAAATTTGAGACCTAAATCAGGTAGGCTCTGGTGAGATGACTTGTCCAAAGACTGGACGTACAAGTCAAGTCCTCATAAACCTTCAAGACAGCATCCCACACTGCTCTCCCAACTGACATTCAATGTCAAAAGTGTCTTTTTTCCCCTTTTTTTCCTATGCTTACAAAGCTTTAAAGCATAGCGGAATTTTGCTTTTGTCTTCACAATAAGGATCTTGTCCACTGAGGTGTTTTCCTTCAGAGCTCTCTACTTCTAGCTCTCTCCCATGCTTCCTACAGCCATCACAGACCTTATGTTATCTCTACCACACACCAGTAGACATATTTTGATTTAACATAGCAGCCAGGGGAATTAAGAGTTGCATGTCCACAGTACCCACTCATCAATTTTCCAGGCAAACTGAATTAAAAAATAAGTAGACATATTTATATAAGTATTTATAAAAAGCCAAATGTAACAAACCATTCAGTCTGAGACTTCGGGAAATTAAATCAATGAAAAACTAATGACAGTTTCTTAAATTGCATTTTGCCTGTGCTAGAATAATGATGCAGCCTCAGAGATTCACAGGTAGCTCAGCAGGTGCCTGTCTATCATCATTATTATGGCACCTATCAGTGCCAGTCAGGGCCAGGTCCTTGCCATACTCAGCACAATACCACAAAATGAAGTGGCAGCATATTGCAGAGAAGATCTCAAAATGATAGACCTAAAATTATTTCAAATTGTCAAAATTTGCAGATTTGATGGAATTAGGACTCTACAGGGCATACAGTAATTTGAACAGTGTGGTTTAAGGGCGCTCATTGTAACAAAGCTCGCTAAAAGGACACCCTCCCCCCATTTTACCTACACCTTTGTGCAAATTGTCAATATATATACCCAATATTTTAGCCAAAAGAACCATAATGAATAGTTTACACCTGCTGAAGACAACCTACTTTCCTTCTCCTAATTATTACACTCCCATGTGTAGTTCGTATTTCTACAGCAGTATGAATGATGTAAGATGGAGATACCATTAATGATTCTCAGAATTTTTTCATGATTCCCATGATATTTGGTGTTTTTTTTAAAGATAGCATTTAACTAAAATTAAAACAAAAAAGCTGTAACGAGTTATAAGATTATGAGGAAACAACTGAAAATACAAAGCCTAGGGTCTCAGAAATATAGGAAGCAAGCAGCAGAAGTCTTCCACAAAGATTCTTATTAGTGGATCTTTCATGCAGGCAATGACAAGGAAAAACATTATTTTTAAAGCAAAATAATTGTAAATCCATAAAATTTAGCAGAAGAACTCAAAGGAGGTGTTGTACCAGAAACTTCTTGTTTTCTGTAAACTAAATATAAAATTGACTCCATCAACTTGAAATTTTCACTTTCTGTTAAATTTCATAAAATTATTATAAGCTTGGGGTTGAGAAAGTTCCACAATTTACCATCAAGTAAAGCAAACTGATTCTGAAAATAAATCTCTGACTACACTATGCAAGGGATAACAGAATTAAGAAGCTGAGATGTATTCATGAATCATGGCTTGAGTTTTTCAAAGTCAGTAATTAGCAATTAGCAAAACTCAATGACCCAGCAATTAGTTTTAGTGCTGTGCATTCAAAAAGTTATTTACGTGCAGATACTATCACATGCACATTTAATTTCAAACCACAATTACACAAAGTTTAAATTACTAAATATTAAGATACATTCTAACATATGGCTTTTATGATTTACCATTTGTAATTCAACCTATAAACAACAGAACAAGAAAACTTAGTACATTAATCAGTGAAACTTTATTTTCCACACATTTCAATCACTTTCAATTATTCCCCTAGTAATCTGTGACACAAGAAGGTAGAGAAAGTGTGTGCCTATGTTGCAGTAACTGGTTACCAGTCTCTGTGTATTTGAGCATGATATTGCAGACTCACCCTATTTGTCTTAACATCCTGCACAGACATGAGAAAATGTAGATCAAAAGCTGCAAAGATCAGTAAAACTTTTACTTGACGTGGCATGTATTTGAAAATTGCAGCCAAGCCTTACTGTTTGTTTAATGAAGGATTTCCAAAACACAGCCTCATTTTTATGGTGAGAAGAAGTTTGAAATGAAGACTAAAATTTGGCCACCAAAGTTTTGTAAATAAAAATTATTTTCCTTTTATACCAATTTCATATGCGATGGTCCTATCTGCTCTCTTTCACTTTGTGCTTCTCAACGAAGTGCATGCCAATCAAGGCACAAGGCAGAGCAGCACTGCCCTTCCTATGCTACCTCCCTCAGAAGCTTCAGACAAAGGAGCACCTGCATGGGTCCTGCCTGTGGAAGGCTGAATGTTGTTCTCTGCCTTTTCCTGGGAGAGCAGCAGCTCCTCCCACACAATGGTATGAATGTCCATTAACAAGATTTTGCTTAATATCAGCTTCCATTGGGTTTTTCTGTTTAATGCCAGAACATCCTGTTTCCACCAGGAGTCTTACACCATGATGAAGTGGCAAGCTGTGGCTAAGATGACTGCAAGCCATCAGGACATACCTTGCAGCACTGAACATGGAAAGTTGACTAAGAAGATATTAATTGAAAACACAAATATTTTTGGATATTTTTGCTTGTTTTCTTTTTCCCTGCAGACAAAATGAAATTCAGAAGGCTCAGGCAGAAACCTTCACTCCAAATTAAAGCCATATGCTTCACACTGCTCCCCTAAGAGGCACGAATGCAGAAGGAGCAGCTGTGCAACAGGTCTCCATAACAACTGTAACCTACAATTTCATGAATCAGTTAACCCACAAACTTGCAAAGGAAGTATAGAGGTGGTATAGTTGCTACATGGTGTAGCTGCTCTATCAACCTCATCATCACCTCCACATGAATCAGAGAAGAAAGTGAAGTGATTGAAAATGTAATATGTCATAAGACAGTAATTGGCCATCAGCTGCTCCGTTTCTTTTTGGAGTTCATTGCAATTACTAAGTGCCGTATGGATATAAAGTTGAAGAGAAAGGAGATGATAACAAAATAAAACCTTACAAATGAATACTGCAATGAAATAATTCAGGGTTTATTTCAATGGTATGTCCTTCAGTGTATGAATTATTTAATCAAACTACTTTTAGTAGTACTCAAATATCAAACTACCTCTGCCTAAACTAGGTGCTAATACCCTTTGATATTTTAGAAAAACATTGAGATACATTAAAAATACACTTCAGCTCTAGTTTTGCATGACAGATACGTGATGTGTCAATGGATACGTATTACATTCTTCCTCTCAGGCATGCATCTCCTGCAGAGATAGCAGGCTACAGAAGCTGACCCTTACTGAGACCATCTTGTCTTTCTGACAAAGATACTTCTTAACTTCTTACTTACTGGTTGCTTCCTGCGATTGATAAAAATTTCACAGGCCCTGAACATCCTGACCCTGGAAGCCCCAAGGTCAGAAGTCAAGTCTTGTTCTGAAACATCAGTGTGCTTCATATTAAAGTAGAACAAATGTGAAGAAATATCCACCAGTGTGACAAGAAAAACATGGAAAATGGAAATGACGCCTTGGTCATCTGTTAAACAAGCCACCTCAAGCCATTGTCTGAAATGTGATGGAAAAACTCTCCAAGACTCCTTCAAGTCAGCACTAAGTTTAGGAAACACTGAGAAAAGTCTCTAGTTGATTCTTATTCCTGCCCTCTGCTACATGTATGTATCTCTGGGCATCTGGTGACCCAAACAATGTGGCTTTACAAAACCTACAGAAATTCTGCCAAAGCTTTACTTTGGACCCACAAGTCACACCAGAATAACCTGAGCTGAAACACAAAGCAGCTGAAAATCACAACTCAGGAAAGCCAAGAAAGAACAACTGCTCCCTAATCTTCATGACATCTCAAGAGCAACAAGCATATGCAATGCAACACATCTTTTGCCCATAGATGTGGTTACAGAAAGAGTTATTCATCTTCAAGGTCTCTTAAAAATTTAGTTTTGAGACTATTCATTGAGTAGGCAATAAAACACCTGTGAAAAATGATCAATTCTCAAACAATCTTCAGATCAGGAAAATGAACTGTTTCTCAAGCTTCAAACCTGTACACATCATGCATATTTCGCACATACTCTTCCAGGACCGCAGAAATAATGAAAATGGCATGAATTTCAACAACAAAAAAGAAAGGGGAGGGGATTAGGAAAATCTCAAGTTCTTAAAATAATACCAGTGGCCATTGTCTGGATTGTTATTGCTACTTAGAATAGCATAAATCTAAAACCAACATGCTTATGCATGCTTTTTCCTAATTAAGGCATTCATCTTATGTTCAGGGAGGAAATATCTTAATCAACTTTAAGTTAGATTAAACTAATGCGTTGTAGACAAAAGATGTACATATATGTCTACTGTTTCCTGTGTCTATAAAACCAGTTCTAATGCTCGGCAATTTAACTTTCCACAATAAACAGGACCCTTACTTTTTTGTAGTTTTCTTCAATAAAACATATCTTGATTACACTACTGTTTTAAAATCATATGAGAAGACTGTAGCTACACTGACAGAAGGGTACACAAGTTTAACAGGTAGCTTGGCATACCAGATGGGGTCGAGAGATCTGCCTTTAGAGAGAAGAGTGGAAGACTTACAAACGAGATATTCAGCAGTCTAAGCACCAGATAATAGTCTTACAGTGAGCAAAGTTTTCCCCCCCTTATATCACTGCAGAGCCTAATAAATGGGAAAGCAGAAGTCCTTCCAGCAAGTTCTGCAGATCTTTGTAGAAAAACTGCAAAAACTGAATAAAACTGCCATAGTTCCCCACACATTCAGTTCCAATCTATATATAAAAAGCTGCATTTGTGTCTGTGACTTTGCTTTAAAACTGTTCTTCTATGTGCTTAGTCTTGAATGTCCCCAGGTCTTTATGTCCCACAGCAGAAAACCAGTTCCTTTCAGTACATAGTCTGGACAAGAAGGATGCAGCATGTTCTGTTTCCTCAGAGTCTTTCAAGTTCATGCACACTTGGGACTTTACTGTCTATCTCAAAACCAGAAAAGACACAGCGATCTTCGGTTTGCAAAGAAATCCTGACCAACTTGTACATGACCACTGGCACAGTTGTCTCTACCTAGTTACTTTCAAGAAGGTGATCACAAAGAATGTAGAAAATCTGTGACAGTCTTCAGGAAATACGGCAATGGAGAATTCACACTTACCAACTCTACAAAGGCAAGTCCACCATAACTGTGAGCAACAAAAAACACATTCTCTGCAGCTGACTGGGAAATAAAATGGTCCCAAACATAAATTGCATGTTCTTCAGGAGAGCCATTATCCTGCAAAAAGAAATTACATTTGTGACAATTATCTTTTAAAAAATGGCAATTCTGTCTAAAAGCAATGTGTTCTTACATGTTAGAACGTTTTGTTAAAATAGAGATCAAATTAATACATACTAGTAAAAAAAAAAGAGAACAGCTTCTTTTGTCTAAATAAAGGCAGTAAAACTGTTGCTTTTTGAGCTTACTTCAGTAAGTATAACAAAATGATGCATCTGCAAAATTTTGCGTAAATACCATGACAACAATTCTGCTAAATGGAGGCATTCATAGGAATCATGAGCCGCTCAGATTTTCATTCTTTTGACAACTCTTTTGTCAAATGTTTGTTCACTAAGGGTTTGTTTAAAGTACTTATGCCTTAGATTGGTAAAAAAAAACAGGTAAGAAAAATATAAATGCAGAATCATAGAATAATTTAGGTTGATAAAGACCTATAATTTCAATTTTTACTTTTTTTTTCATACTATGAGCCACTGGAAACCTGAATTAAGATTAAAATTATAGTATTTACAACTACTCTTTCAAATCTAACTTTTTGTGACTACAGACTGTGACACATGGTGCAAACAAAACACCTCTTGACTGGTGGCAGCCATTACTTTGGAATTTTTGGTAGCTAGGGGACCATGTTTTCTTACTATTGAACAAGATTTTGTCAAAATCAGCCAGTGTAAGAATCACAGGATGCACTAGAATGACACACACTGATTTCAGTACACTCTCATCAAAACTCACGGTTGTGTACTTGTATCCTTGAGGTTCTTAGAAAGAACTATATCCCTCTAGATTTTCCTTATTTCTTGGGTCATAAGTACAAATTTGGTCTAGTCTCAGGTGACAAGAATAAGATGCTCTGCTAGGTACCCTGCTCTGCTAGTATTTCACACAAACAGGATAACAATGTTGGCTCTTTCCAGGCTCTTGAACGCCAGAAAGAGCTGATCAGTCAAGGTCATGTAATTTCCTAAAGTTTGCATACATTTTCCCTTTGCTCTGTGCCAGCAACTACTTCATATCCTTAGCTAACTCAGACAAAGACAAGAAAATCCTCGTTTCCTTAGGAAAAAGAAAGCACAAACCAGTAAAAGCTGCTGCTAAATACACAACGTGAATTATTGAAATTTATTAAGAATGTTGAGGTGATCTAGATCTCAATTCCATTCTGCAATTCAGTTTTGGGGATTTAAGCTCTTATAATTGTTTAAAATCAGTGGGAAGAGACACAACTAAATAATATGGTTGATTCTGGCTTTTATTTCTATTTTCATACTCTGTTTTCTATGTAAGAGTGAGATGGCAACAAATCCTTATGGATCCTGACTCAAAGTTTTTAGAATAATGATGTGCTTTTCTGCTTCAGCAGCAGTGATTATAAGACAGAAAAACCTGAATTTCTCTTACTCCTGGAGATTCTGCTCTTCATTGACTATGACAGAACATAGTTTTAACTAATTCTGTATCACCTATTGTAAACTACCTCAGTATGGGAAAGGACTTATTTCAAAACAGTTGCTGTTTTGAAATTTGATTGCATAGATAGGTACAGAAAGTAAAGACTCTTCCCATTGTGAGGAATGAGGGAAATTTTTTACAAGAAATTACATAAAGAAAATATGACTGACGGACCAGCTATTAAGATAAAGCTGAAGGACAACTTGAACAGGAGTTTCCTGCGTAAAAGTGATGTACTCTATAATCTGTATGGAAAAAAGTACAATAAAACACTGAGAAAGTTTCAGAATTACTACTTTATCTAAAAGATTTATCTTAGTTATATACACAGGATGTACTTATTTTTCAATAATAATTGATACTTTTAACAGCAATTTTTGTATAGGCACCCAATGCTGTTTAAATAATCTGAGAAAAAGAGGCCATTTTTTCTGCTTAACATAGCATTTTCAGGTTACTTTGTGTTTATTATTCTACACACTGCTGGTAAAAGCACACAATTTTAGATTCCATAAGACTAAGACATCAGCAAAAAGCTTCTGAACTCAGCCCAAAAAAGCTTTCACCAACCAAAGCATAACCAGTGGTCTAGTAAACTAAATTAATAACTTCACAGCTTCACAGTCCAGTACAAAGACTTAATAGGATGCTATAAAAGCAAAAAGAAATGAGCTAGAATGAGTTAAATATATACTGTAGCTTCCTTTATTACCAGTTAAAAAACTCAAACCATAAAATGTCAGGATAAACTAGGTTGCCGTATACTCTGCTAAACCCTAAACAAGGTAAAAAAGCACATAGAAGGAGGTGTAAGAAGGAGTCTGGAGGAGTCCTATATGCTTAGAAGAAAAGCTCTTTCTTCAGAGCATCTGCTTATTTTTCCCCCTTGTAACAAGCCCATATTACAAACACCTCAGAACTGGCTCCAGGTGTATACATGGAATATCCAGCTGCAGAAGCCGTGCACAGCTGATCTCCTTAGGATTTCAAATTGCAGTGAGTCTGTGAGGTTTAACCTCTACTGCCTGGCTTGGATTAAATGACAAAACAGGATGCTGCATTTTCAGCATGAAAGGGGACAGTCTCAGGCAGCTGTTGCTTTCTGTAATTTCACTGAAGCTAAATTGAATGCACTTATCTAGAACATTGTGAAATTATTTGACAGAGAGGGGGTCTCCCGGTCAGAGTTTACATAATTATCTATACAAGTGTACAGAAATGAATGGACATTAGCCTGGAGAAATCATACTACGTACCTTAAAAGGCACCTCAGGCTGAATGCATTCTTGTTTGTGAAACAGACTGAGATGGAGATGTGCAGGAAAACTTGAACTTAGACTTCCTGCTGCTGAAAGCTGGTCATCTGCAGCAGGTAATTCTATGTCAAAATAAGTGGTCTGGTTCTTTGAAGTTGTGGAAGTCATAGTTGTGGGTCTCCATCCCTCTGAAAACCCTTCCTCTTGATCATTATATATATAATTAGACATGAAAGGAAGAAAATATTAAGAATCATATGATGTGAAAAGGCCCTTGTGCAATGTTTATCCAATAAAAAGTAATCCAAACAAGGCTACTCCTGGGCCATCCATTGGGCAGAAACGGATGTTCAGTCTGAGGGACTGAACTCAGATTTTGGTCGGCCATTTTTTCCAGCATGGCTAGTGCTAGGAGTTGAAAGGTATATAACATTTTAATAGTTGGAGCCATTAGGTATACACAGATGAGCAGTATGCACACTGTGAATACAATATTACATTCTGTTGCATTCAAAAAACAGGTTACATTTACCAATGTAATATCACAGTCATTAATTGTTAAATACCAGGTTGAAGTGTTGCAGCAACTGAAGCCTTATCAACTATGCCAGATTCTAACACCTAGACATTGCAAGGTCTGCAGTTATGATGGACTACTTGAGTCAATAACACATGGAATTGTCTAAACAACATTTGCATATTTGTGTAATTATTTCCTAAGGTTAATTAGCGCCTGCAAAGCAGCTTGCCCTTTGAGACTGCTTACTGTGACAGGTTCACGTATTTTGTGTTTCAGTGCCAGAATTTAGTTATTTCTTTTTTCTTTTCCTTTTTTCTTTTTTTTCCCCCCAAAGTCACCTCTTGCCAGAAAGTTATAGGCCTTGATGCCTTGAGTCTGGAGGCCTTGAGCCACTATTAGCTTTATTGAGGCAGAGCAGCTCAGATCCCCATCTTGAACTTCTAATACATCAAAACTAAAAAAAGTCACATAAAGGAAAAAAAAAAAAAAAAGACTACAAAATTAAGTTTTCAGATCTGGTAACCCACTTTTGGTTTTTTTTTAAGGTCAAGGAGTAGGAATCACATTTTTCTGAGACAAGGGAAAAGTGAAATGCACACAAATATGGAAATATGTTGTACAACTGAACAGCTTTTTAAGAATTTATTTGAAGGTGGTTTCTCTAATTACCATTTATCACAGAAAATCAAGCTAGAAGGAGAAATTTAAAACAATTTCTCCTTCTAGCTTGATAAGCTACTATAAACAAGTATGCTACATGAGTTAAATACAGGAGAACAGAGTTGCATGCTGGCTGGGAGGCAGAAGGATACAGAAGGCTCTGATCGCCTGTCCCTAGAGATGTTAGATCTTACCCACCAGTAATACCTAGTCACTCATGTATAGTTCGTCCCATTGCCTCAGGGAGCCTTGGGGCAGGCAAACTTTTGAAGTTCACCCCAACCCTTCCAAAAAATCATGACACTTAAATACATGTAAGTATAAAAATATTCTGTTACAACAGCACCTTTCATGAGTTCCAAATGATGTTTATCATTTGTTGCATTTTTCTCACTCCTTTTTGCAAGTATTTGCCTTATGTGAGACAAAAACTTTTTCACTAGGGAGGAATAAAATGAAACTATATGATGGTTTACTACCACCACAGCAGCTCCAAAATTTCTGCGCAGGACATGGTCTAAGAGGCTTTTGTCAGGGTTCAGGAACATCACTCCCTAATTTAGTGATTCCCCCCAACCAAGACTCCTCCAAACCAGACACTGCTCCTCCCACTGCTCTTCTGGTGGGAGATACAAAAGACAGAGGTCATGGGTTGAAATAAGAAGAATTTACTGGAAACAGCAATGAAATAAGAAAACAAACAGTAACAGTAATAATATTAATAAGAAAAGTATACAAAAAAGAGGGTGATTTATGTGAAAAAAAATGCTCACTGAGCCAGAGCTGACCTAGTGTGAGCCACAAAGGAACAAAATGGCAGACAGACTCTCTTCACCCATGCTCTTTTTCCTGACCACAAGCCATTCCCCTTCTGGGGAATGGGAAGCAAGCATCCCTCATTTCTGCCCTGACAGTGAGAAGAGATGATACAGAATAATGATCTAGACATGCTCACATGGCTCCAGACTCCACTCCCTCACAGTTACTACAAAAAAATTAGCTCTGTCCCGGCTGAGAACAGAATAGCTTCGAGGGCAAGAAAGCCGAAACATAAGGGAAAAAACAGCCAGTACATGATTTTCCCCCCACAGCAAAGACAGTAGCTATGGCATTACAACCACAGAGGAGGATTAAAGTAAAGAGAGGATATAAACTGAAAACAGGAAAGGGAGTGGAATGAAGCATTTTGTATTAATATATTTCTGCAGCATGAGTACATGAAGACATGACTTTAAAGTATCTAGCGCACGACATTTAACCAGATTTTGACTTTAACTGAGAAATTCCAGTGTATTAGGAAGCATCCCATCTACCTGAAAATCTTTTTTGCCTTTTCAATCATGGAGTTGAGAGAATTCCTGCAGTTATTTGGGAACAGTTCCCTACTACAATACAAGAGGTGATCCCAGGAGACAGCAGGACCTTTCATTAACAGTAGGAATTGTATTTCTGCTTTACTTACTGACAACAGGCAATGCTAATGTGTATGCTACATATGCTTCATGTTACATATGTAAACATGAAGATGGGTTGGCTCTTGCACAACTCTTAAATAACTGGGCTTTCAGGAAGTATGGCAATAACCATGATATAGCAGCATCTTCTGTACAGGGGCAATTGCAGCTGTGTGAAACCAGACAAAAGGATGATGCAGAAACAAGCACCAAGACCGTCTCAGCAGCAAAGCAGTTGTGAGTGGGGGAGATAACTAGAGGCAAATTTATACCAAATCTTAAATCTGACATGTATCTGAAATTCAGTTTAGCAGATCATGTAAAGAGCATAGGAAAGCAAGGATGATGAAGACTGAGTAGTAAGTCAAGCAAGTTATTTAGTTCCTGTGTCCTGACTGAGAAAGAGACAACTTGAGAGAAAACAAGAGGAGAAGAGTTGAAACCATAGACAGCTGATGCTCTGGCCTTGTAAGCCTGAATAGAGGACACATTTCTTTCCTCCTTTTATGGCCTCTGTATGGATTTTACTTGCATACTTTGCCATATTAAAACCACAATACTCAGCAGGATTTGATCAGCTTTGCAGAGTGGGTTCATGGTCACCAGTGTCTGGTATAGCTCTGTGGAAATACAGAGCATTGTATCTGCATTGGTTCAACACTAAAATCATGTAAATGCATAAGTGATGTTATTCAGCATCTGTATTCAGAAATTCCTTACTTATGACCTTAGCAGGGATTAAATAATGAGTCTTCAGATGTTAAAATGCCATACTCTTGCACTTGCAGGAAGAAGGGGTGAAATAAAAAATTATACTATCCTTTTAAGGGCACTTTCTGAGATGGGGGCAAGATACATAATCTGGCAGCAGGCAGCAGCCAGTTTTGAGACAGGAGAGACCACGAATCACAACAGCTAAATCTGGTCATTTGTGGAGTTGCAGGATACAAATAGCATAGTCAAGGTTATTATCTGGCACATGCCTTCAGAAAGCAATATGGCAAAGTGACTTGAAGTTGGGCTTTTTTTTTTGTATTACAGATCTCACTTTATTGCCAAATCAATTTGAGATGTTTCTGTTTCAATTTCTTCTACCTATTTTATTTGCTAATTGGGCTGGTGATGGAAATGTTCCCAATATTGCTTATGAAGCACCAGTAATGTTGTGTGCACAGAGTCAGCAGCACAAAGGAAGACCAGAAGTCCTACATTTTGCAGTTAAATGTCCATGATACTAAGTTAAAGATAGTCCCACCACCAAAACTGCCAACAATTTATCAGGAAAGCATACAATCTCAACAGTCCTTCTAAAACAAAAAGTATTCCATGAAACATGCAATATCTGGCATACCAAATAGCCAAATAAAAGATGCAAATAAAAAATGCATTTGGTGGACTGATACAAAATTTAGATTTCCTCCACCAGGGCAGAGGGGATGAAAAGCTAGTTTGGAACAAAGTGGTGATAACATGGGATGACATTCATGGGATGATGAAGCATTTTGCTACGGTACAACTCTTGAGATTATGCTTAAAATAACAAGTTTTAGCTAATGCAAGATCAACGTCTAGCCATGGTTTTTATGCTTTGTGCTTGGGCTCCTCCCCAGGGCTCCTGCTCTCCCCAGTTCCCACCACAATTACAGTCATCTGAAGATGACTTCAGATCTTGTCCCACTTTCCCCACTTTAAATGCAAGCTGGGCTTTCCCTGGTGAGAGTGGTCAGGAAATAAAATTCAGCCTTATGCTATATATATATGTATGTGCAACATAGCAAGCTTGGATCCTAACATGCTAGGGCAGCAGGAGGGAGTTACTTTTCCCCTTTATACTCCAGCTTTATGGCACACAAGAGAAAAAAGCAACTCCAAGACAGAAAAGCATTTTTCCAGCTAAACCCTCAATCACTACAGTTCCTAAACAAAAACCTAGAGCAATTTTTGGATTAAAAAAATCCCAAACCACTCTCATCAGGAGTTTCCAAGGTGCTCCAACCACTTCCACCTGGTGAGGAACAAGCTGGAAATCAAAACATTTTCCACTCTTTCGACTACAGGCCCTGCCTCCAAGCCTTCAGTGAAAATATTTCAACAGGTCTGAAACCTGCTCAACAATGCCCTGAAACCATAGAGAGACACTGTCAGTGCCAAGTGCTCTCCAGAGAGGTGCCAGTGGTCTCAGCTGTATTATTGCATTGCTGATGTAATACATTTACCTTTTTGGTAAATGTGGGCCTTCACAGGAGGCCTTCAGAGTGCCACCACATCAGAAGCATGTAGATGTTATATGATATATGAGCATTTTTAGAAGGCTGGTGTTGCAGATGGAATTTCTTAGATTTGCATTGGAACTGAGAGTTAAGCAGGGTGAGTTTGGACATGGATCTGTGCAAAATAAAGAAAGCAGCAAATGTTATCCATGTCCTTCACTCTGCAATGACTCAGCCTCTCTGCATGGCAAATACCTTCTGCTGCTCTGTTCAAACACTCTCCTTACTTCTTATTTGAAAATTCAAGTGACTTTGTAACCTGAAAGGGTTTGCTGTTTATAAAGTAAATCCTGGATTTCAGGCTTAATTAAGTCTCAAATATTATTATACAGTCCTGGTTAAAGTATCTGCTTGTCAGCCAGAGTAAGACAATTTTATCAGGCTGTTGTTCATGTCTGGGTTTTCCCATTATTACTTCTGTTGGAGTCTGGCATGTCTTGCAGTCACCACCCAACTGTCTTCTAGTAAAGTGCAGGAAAGGAGGTCAAAACCAAGAAAAAATCAGGCAAAATCAGTTACTCACTGGCTCTTAATTATGACCTTCACCAATAAGTTAATTATTTTATTATTAAGAAAACAACGTAAGTAAACACAAATATGATATTTGTCTTTTTTAGTCTGGGCACAAGAACATTGCTGACTCACTGAGATGAAAAAGTTGCAGGAGAAGAAAATAAAAGGAGGAAGGAGGGTAATTAATCAGAGGAGGTTTTACTTAAGAAAAAAAAACAACTGCTTTCCTTTTTACCCCTCTGACAGACTTCTTGATTTTTGTGTATATTTTCCCTTTTCCATATAATTTGCAGGGTTCCAGGCAAAGGAAGGCTGAATTTGAAGTAGCATGTTCTGGCAATCGGCTCTGAAATCCTGCATGGAGAAACTCCTCAGACCAAAGATATAATAACCTCAGATTCCTCAGATTATTCCTCAGATTATTCCTATCTGCACAGCCATACCATAAGTATGGGCAAATACTTGTGCAGTTCACAAGAAAACCCCCATGCCAGGATGATCTAAGCATTATCTGACAATCTCTGCAGGTGGACTTACACATTCTAATTTAAGCTTGGCCAAAGATATTCCAGTTGGTAAAAATACTCAAAGACTGGGGCAGCTGCATTTCAGTACTGTTACAGATACCTACATTTTACTTCTTTTTTACATTTCCTTGTACTTTTTTCTTTCCAAACTACTCAATCTCAGGGATCGAGATTCTGCCCACAATGTATTTCTGCCTATAACATAATGAACAAACACTGCCTTTTGTACGATCAAATTATGGGAACAAAAGAGTATTTCTTAAACAAACCATCAGATTGTATCTTCACAGATATCCTCCTTAGCAGCCATGTTTCTGGCAATTAACAGATTAATTGTGAGGGCTAGTAAACAAAAATGAATGCAATACTTTTATAAAAAGAACTATCTTCCCAAGACACAGAGAGATCATGCCAGTCATTTAAATGATTACATGCATTTTTCTCAACACTAAAAGCAATTCCTTTGGAAATGAATGCATTTGAATCATTCAAAGACTCCTAATGGAAATCATGCAGAACTGTTGTTTTTCTATTTCCTATAGTACTTAAAAGCCTATTTTATTATCCTATTCTTTCAATCTGTTTATATGTTGTAATGAGAAAGAGACTTTTTTTTTTTTTAAACCATGCTATTTCATGAAAAATACAATTTTTGTCAAAGAAAATGCAGCTTTCTCCACCACAGGAAACAACGAATCTACACAAACTTCAACAGATTTAAGTAAGGTAACAAATTAGTATTTTCATTAACAGCTATGGTTTCAGAACAAACCTCAACTGTAAAGTCTCTGCTACAGAGTTTATATCTTTTGTGCAAATTAAATGAAATAGAATGGCTTTGCTTTGTACTGTTCCTTCATTTCTCCATCTCTATTTATTACACTCAAGAGCAGTTATTTAAGTGAAAGAAAGGTTTAACAGGCTCAAAGCTATTTGATTTCTCTTAATAAAGACAGCAAAGTGCTCAGTGCTTTAAGTAAACTGATATACTACTTAATGCAAAAGTTACAAAGATTTGACTAAGTGCCTTAATATGTAGAGGACTACAGTTAATTGTATTTGAAGTAACTGTCATTAGCTTATAATTATCTAAAGACAAACACAATCTGAAATTCAGATTTAAATCTTCTGTTGTTTCTCATTTGAATAAGTTGAAAACCTCTATGTTTAGCTATTTAACCCTGAATTCTGCTTCCTCACTTTCCTATGCAGATGCACCTCTGTTATTTTTGTTTCACAATAACGTACCCTAGGAAATGATCTTTCATCCCAAAGAGTTGCTACACAACTCAGAACTTGCCTGTCGTACCTCTGTCTTGAACTCTGTGATTCCCTCGTGTTGATTATTTAATTAAAACAGGCTCTTTTCCACACAGATTAGCAAGGCCATTCACATTGCAGCAGTGGTGCATTGCTGTCGTCAAAGATCATTAGATATTAGATCAACAGCAATTTTCTTCTAACACATTGCAATTTTTTTTAACAACTCAAAACATCCAATTACATAACAGACAGCTTGGCTGTATTTTAAATTAGCACAGATGCTAAAGCCAGGAAATGTAATTCTCAGGATATCAGAACAAAAGGTTCAAAGTAAAAAAGAATTCTTATAAACCGTAAGATTATCAGGACTAGACTGTCACACTTGTGACCTTCCTGGCGTCTAGCTAATCTGACAATATTTCACAGAGCATTGTTTCAAATCAATAACTAATTAACAAAGTACAAAAGAAGTTGTACTGTTTTTGAGCCTCCTTGTTAAAAAAGGCATTTTGGTTGCACATGGGCAGAAAGGTCATTTTTATGACATCTTCAGGATTCTTTCAACACTTTGCCACTGTCAGATTAAATTACTTTTAGCAATTAATTGTCATAAATTAAAACAGAAGCACATTTGTTACAGCAGGTTGTCATAATGACATAGTGAGCAATTGTTTTGATATGAATTTTTTCCACCGACCCTCTATCATATCTTAATTTTTTTGGTTGACCTAACTGGAAAATTGGGAGCAATCTTGTAACTCAGGTGGCATAAGCCAAACATTGGGGGTCTTATTGAGATTATAGACCGAACAACAACAGAACAGAAATTCCAGAGATAACTGAAAATTCTGTGAATATGTATCTTATATAAGATATGTAATCTATGCCTATTTTGCTGTGTGGGATAAGAAAAACCCTCAAAAAATCACATGGATGCCACTTTTGTTACTGTCACAAACAGATCTTGATGCCATGATAATACATTATTAGAAAACACCATTTGTCTGATGTATTTTAAGGCAAAGATTACCTGCATCCTTATCCCATTCAAACCATTACTTAGTTTTGGAGACAAAGGCTTTTATTGAGATTTAATGAAAAAAAATTCTGTTCTTTTAGTTCCTTTTTTTTAACTCCTCTGTATGTTGATGCCTATGTCCATCTTACAGATTAGTCCTATGACATTTATCATCTCGAATTTGCTAAAACCATTACATCAGGATGAAAAAAGACAACAATTCTAACAAAAGTTCCTTGGATAAACAGGAAAATAGAAGAAGGACAGACTCCATTCTGTGTTGGAGAAGAAAGAGATTGTGCAGAAGAATGGATCTGGGCAGCTGTAGGATCTGTCCTTCATGGTGCCAGCATTAAAGCTGTAACCCAAATAAGTCTCTGGGTAACTTGTCTCTAGTCCTGGTTGCTCTCTAGAAGCTGATTAACCAGATCTTCAGGCTAACTGAGACATTGGAAGAGCTCTGACAGGTCTTATAATGAGCAGCAGAGTACTGTTTAACAATTTATGTTTAACGTATTTTTCTATTTTTGTTGTTACCTCTATTAGAGCAAATGTTTCTATACAAATATATTCTAAACCTTAAATCTTGTTAAGTAATAAAGATGAAAATGAATGGTAGGGACTCACAGTGGCCAGGTACCAGGCATCTTGGAAATTCCTGTGATCATGTTCAGTGTATCCTAGTGCAATGACCCAAGCAGCATGGACTTGTTTGGAGGTCCAGCATTCACACAAAACTGGACAAAAGTTTCTTAAGTAATTTGTAACTCTTCATTAATATGGCCACAGGTGTAAGAGATGAAGAGAAGCAGCGTTTATGTGCAGGGGCTTCAAAGCAACTAGTAGGCAATGCATAGGCCTGCAGCTAAGCTTTGGTTTCACCTTGAAAATAGCAGTCTAGACAAAGTCTTCTAATAAGTAGTTGTGTACAGGCTTAATTAAACCACTCTTCTCTAATACTTTAATAAAGTACAGACTTCTTAGTTCTGTCATGTCTGTCCATTTCTAAACATGCACTTTGTAAATGATCTATTTACATGTAACAGGGTGTTTTTACTCTGAAACTCAAGAACTGCTTTATGGTTGAAATTTAAATCTTGGAGACTCAAATTAGCAATGCAGACAAAATCCTCCTGAAAATATAACGAAGGAGAGGAAGTAGGAAGGATGTGGGCACTACTTGTATCCTCCCCATTATTCCAGAATGGTCATGCCTCTAACATCTGGACATCTGTGAAAAAACTCCTACTGCTGTTCTGGTTGAATGTCCTTCAGGCTAATTCGATATAATAATCTGTCTTGGGGAAATTCTTGAGCTCTGAAGAAATCATGAATATTTGCTCAACACCCCAGTGTTAAAAATGCCAAGAAATATCAGTGCTTGTCTGTAGGGGATTATATCTTTCAAGATGCATTTCTGTAGCAGTACTTGTGCAAGATCACATTGTTTTAACCATGCTGATCACTTGGTAAGCTTCTGGTCTAAATCACCTACCCTACTGTCCTATTGTGGATGGCCAACCACAACCTCAATAGTACTAAATGTTCTGAAACAGAAATTTGCCTCTCTTCACAATGTCCACAAAGTCTACTCATAGATCAAATACTTCTTTGAGGGCTGAGGTGAAACTTCATAATGTCAAATCATTGAACTACATCAGCTGTACAGAACATCTGAGGGTCACCTAGTCCAAAACTATGCTCAAAGCACTTTTAGCCAGGACTGGTCACAACAGCCATACGTCATACTTTCCAACAAAAGCAAGAAAGTGGGAGCTCTGTAGTTCTAGTGTCACCGAAGTGTAGAAACATACACTGTGAAAGCTCCCCAACCTTGATTCAAAGGCATTTGAGGGAGAGTGACTTTGCGCACACTCCAGAGAAGTCCTGAAGACAACTACAGCACTTTGGACGTGAAATAATTTATCTTACTTCCATGCCATAACATTATCTTTCCAACTTTTTTATGCTCCGTGGACTCACAGTACAAGTGAGGCAGTGGTCATTTTTTGCCATCTGTCTTTGATAGTCTAGTAAAGCTGAACTCTGCCTGGACACTTTATCTTTGGGTAGAAACAGCTTTATTCTTGGTGTTCTTAGAAAATGATGTCATAGTTATTTACCACCAGTGTAACAAAGTAACAATAATGTCTCAACTTCTGCTCCAGTGACAACACTGTTGGGCACCCACTAGAGAAAAATAAATTTATGCATCAGAACTCTATAAGTCAGCTAGAGTAGCTCAGAACAAAAAGGAAAAGGAAATGGTAAAAGAATACAATGGACTTACAGCAAATAGCAGAAGAAAAGTATTAAGACAAGTGGTCTTAAATCAAATCAAATGCTGTTATTTTAAGATCTATCACAGCCATAATTCATTTGCTCACTTAAGGCAATGCATTCAGAATCTGCATGCAGTCAGAGCACCATGCAGCATCTGAAAGCTTGACATAACTCACTGAGGAGAACTTCACACAGTCTTCACTGGTAATGGATTTAAAGGTAATCAACAGTCATTAAACGTAAGCCTACCTTTTTTTGGCAACCAGTGCAAGGGACACATGATAAATAACACAGTCCTGTCATCAAATGTGTTTGTTCATTTTTCAAACATGAAAAGCAGAGTAGGTAGAGAAGTAGGGAGATGTGCTACAAAATGGAATGTGTGAAGGCAGTGATGCGTTGAAACCTAAGGTCACACCTAGAAATCTTTCAAAATTACTTAGTCAGCCTAAGCTTTGCTAAATTTCTTCATTACTTTATTTGATAAATTCAAAAGAATTCCTCAGCAAACCAGATCCCAAAGATATAAATATCTGTCATCTTAATGTCTACATGCAATTACAGCTTGTCTTTTCCCAGGTTAAGAACAGAGTGGTTGTGACACAGTTAAGTGGTAATTGCCCACTTTTAAAGGGCATAGGCTGAACTGGTAAGATCCATGAAATCAGATTATTCAGTTACACAGCAGGTGGAAAAGATAGGAGATAGGAATGAAGAAACATCCTGGAAAGAAACACCAGTGCAAAAGAGCACACTGCAGATGCTTATGGAGTACCAGCTGTATTGCCTGAACTAAATAAATTTTAAATTTCTTGCTGTATTATATAGCTGGATACACTGATTAAATTTTTGCTTTTGGGAAAAAGAAAACTTTCCAGTCTCATGTATCCCATGTCTGTTATAGCCTGCATTAAGTCAGAGGCCATCTTATGCAGTTTAGAGGACACCAAACATGCAAGAATATGAGTAGTTTTTGTGTGCTTTGGTGTAGGTAGTGCCTGTTTGCACACACTTGCACATGTACTTGCATGATAGTTTTCTCATGCCATGTTTTTGCTAGAAGTACCCGACAAGAAGATCGCCAAGTGCTGCTTAAGAGCCCAGAAAATCCTTGGTCTCCTCAACACACACAACTCTTCATAATTCTAAATGCTCACTTTACTTAGTATTCTCTACAAGCAGTGCCATCTATTGGGAAGACAAATAAAAACTCAAGTTTTACTTGAAAATATACAAAATATACCTCACTGGGTATTGACAAATTCATTCTTGCAAAGCACTGATCAAAAAGGACAGAGAAAGAGAATGAGAATCAACTGTTAAACAACAAAAGTGTAGAACAATGTGTCTGAACAGCATGCAGCCCATTCAGGGGAGAAAACCTGCTACCAACAACACTGACCACAAAAGACAAAAGCATTTTTGATCAGTTTAGAATCCACTTTTATCCAGAGAAATAGAGAAAAAAATAAGGATTCAGCTGAGAGAGGAATGGGAACATTTCTCAAAATTTAGATGAATTAATGGCTGGAGATAAATGGTAAAACAGACTAGGAATGAATTCTGCCTGGACACTATTGAAATAAAGTTAATGGCTCTGAAGTTGGTAAAACCTAATTCTAGGGGTGTGCTGATCTGATACAGAGTTCACTAAGGCATAGCAAGAACAAAAGGACAGTTCTTCTAAAGACTCACAATAAAGCATATTTCTCTGCCTGCAGAGTGATGGCAACAAGCTGATTAAAAAAGATCAACCTTGTTGTTCAAGATGTAAATAATTCAAAATAACATCACACAATATATAAATTCACAAACAGTAAGGATTTTGGTTAGTAAAATCCTTAACTTGTAAGGATTTTAATAATGAATTAATTGATCAATTGCTATAATAGTTAATTTTTTCAAATTTCAGCCACCTATGAATTGCAGGGTAGAACCAGCATTTTTTCCTGGGCAGCTTATTCTACATTGTTCCATGCCTCTGTTTCCTCCACTATTTCTAGTCCCCTTGGCAGCTGTCACTGCTGCAGGCAGCCAGGCAGCCTACACAGGAACCACCAGATTTAACTTAATCCCAGAAGCTAACTTTTTCCCCCTTTCATATTTTTTCCTGAATTTACACTTTGTTTTCTGGAGCAGATGAGGTGAGAACATCCTTGAACTTACTGTGCATCCTGCACCCTAGTTCCCTGTCTGCTGACATTCAGTTCCTAGACTCCACAAATATTTTTCTGATCTCCACGCAGTGCAGTACAGCCCTCATATCCTCCTCTCTAAAACACATAAATATTTCTAGAGGGATTCAGTGGGGTCGCATGTCTCCAAAGAAAAGGGTTATTTTGCAATAATGCCCTTCAGCTTAAGATATCTACAAATATGTATCTTAGAAATTAATTTTTATCACCTCTCACTATATCAAGTGTCATATGGCTGACCAAACCCCAAGAAAAAAACATGTGAGGAACTTTCAAGTTTTACAAAAAGGTATATGTTGCCACTTGAGCCCCTGCTAAACTTCTTCTGCCAATTTTACCAAAAACACTGAAATCTTGTAGCAAAACATGCAACTGTGTGCAGAAGGTTAGATACGAGTTTGTAGGCCTTAAGTTGGGTAGCTCTTTGGGCACTCCCCTGGCAGGGGAGACCCTCTAGGAGTAGTTTTGTGTTAGGAACGAGAGATGTATTGGACTTTTTTGGTCTTTAGCTTCTGTTTATTGTTATCTTATCAAAATTTAGTACACTGTCTGTGCCTAGACTTCGCATGTGTGAAAACAGCACAAAAATGGCTAATAACATTGTGTTGTAAGGTATTTTTAAGTCTAATAAAAAACTAAACTAAAAAGAAACTAAACTAAACTAAACTGATGTTTAATTTTTTAAGACTGTATTAAGGGTTTGTTTTTTATAAGTTGGATTATTGTTTGTTTTGAGTTTTTGAGGAACACTTAATGAAGTAAATGTTTGTAAAAAATTTTGATATGTATGTTTTGTTGTTCTACTTGTGTGTAGGGAGGTAAAGATTGTGTTTGAGAAACTGTTTACTGACATGGATATTTTTGAATTTTTTGAAGGATGGGTATTTTGTGATATTTTTTGTGATTTTTTTTAACATTTTTATATATAATGTAATTTGGGATTACATCTGTTATCTCATCTTTATTTTGTTTTGACTTAGGAAGATTAAATATTATACAAAAATTTATCTTCACTGAGCTGAGAATTTCTAATTCTTGAGGTTCATGAGGAGCTTTAGGGAGAAATTTAATTTAAACACTCTAACAGTCTACTGGATTTAAAATTAATTGTGATAGTCTTGAAGGGATGTTTTTTGGAATAAGTTATTTGTTTACTGGTAAACTACCTAAACATGTGGAGAATGGTTTCTTTGGTGTTGATTGAGTTGATTGAGGCTTGACTCATTGGCTACAGTCTTTTAAACATTTTCTTTTGGTTGACTTACGGGCAAGGTTGCATTGCTTAAATTGAAGAGATAAGGCAGAAGCATGATATTCCCCTTAACCTAAGTTCCCACAGTTAGAGAATATTAACCTTGTTTTTGGATAGCAGCTAAAATCCTTGCCCTCTGTTAGATAAATGATAAAGGATACCGGCAAAGTGCAATTTGCACTGGCCCAGAAGATCTAGAAGGTCTTTGCAGTCCTTCACTGCAGTCACTTTACAATCAAAACCAGGCAGTATCAGAGTTCAAGATGTTTGAGTTGATTTTATTCACTTTTGCCTTCAACAAGTACGTCTGCATTGTGCTGAGCCATTTTCTTCACCATCACCCCACATACTGGCCACGTTTATGAGCCTGAATGCCATCTGAGAAGAAGGAAGACTCTTCTGACTTGTGAGCGATAATCTTTTTTCAGCACCATACAGCTCGTGGTGGGAGGAGAGATGCAAGCTGGTTCTTTCTTTTGTAAACTTACACTGCTTGCCTCACATTTTAGGAGCTGGATCTAACAATGGACACTTTATCAGCATCATGTAATGGATGTCTGAAAGACACCAAAGCTAGATGGTCCTGATTTATTCCTTTTATTTGATTAAACCATACTTGTGAAATGCAGAACAAAGAGAGGGTATAGCAGAGAGAAGAGCCAATGGTGTTCTTGAAGAGATACAGAATTTCCCTTCACTGACTATCTGTGTCTCTGATTTCTCAGTCACTCATGGAAAAGAAGACAAATAAAACTTTCCAGGATTAGTAAATGCAAAACTTACTATAAGAATTCTTTATAATCTCATGATTTTTAAAAATACCTAAGTTAGCTTCTCATGCTAAAAAGCCTATGCATAAATTATTGAACACTAGTTTAAATTCTCCACAGTTTAGCTATTTAATATAAGATGCCTGCTCATTGCAGTATCTGTAGAATGACACATGACACATATTCTTCCTGATTTACAGAAACTACTGTAAAAACTTAAAGCTTATCTGACATTTTAGGAATGATGTGGTAGCCTAATTGCAGGTGCTAAGTGTCATGGCAGATGTTTGGCTTCCAGCTGCTGGCCCAGGGTGGTGCAGGTCTTTAGTGACACAGGTTCTGCAAGACCATATCTCTCAAGGTGTTCTTGGAGCACTCAAAAGTCACTGCACGTTTATGTTCAGCACTTGAACTGCAGTGCCTTCTTAACTCTGAATGCCCAGTGTCCAGCACTACACAGGGCAAGAACAACACCATGGTAGTTTCTAGGCAGCTCTTAGGAGCTTTTTACTATCAGCACTTGATTTTGCTGTTGCTTACAGGTGAAGGAGACTTCTCAAGAACATAAGGAAGTAACAGGTTTTAAAAGTGGGCAGAGTAAAATCATGTGGTATTTCAGATGTGTATATATAAAGTAACACTGGCTGTTGTAAAAGGGGAAACAAAACAGGCACTGTTTGTTGTAGAAGGGGAAACAAAACAACAGCATGAGACTCTAGAGGCTGAAGTCCTGACACCCACGTTTGCCACAGACATTCACTGTGCTGAACATGTCCCTTACCTCTCAAAAGCTGTTCGCCCAGAGCTTGTAATTTTGTCTCTGGTGGAATAAACAGCTTATTAGCTTTGTCTCAGCAGCAGGCTAATGTAGTCACACAGGCTTTGGACAAGAGCAGGTGTGCACCTTGCCAAGTCAGAGGGTAGGTCATTGGCCCAGAGATAGTCACAGGGTGAAGCTGGCAGCTGGTGGGACTGTGGCTATGTTGGGAAACAGCTCAGTCCTCAGTGTGAAATAAATCCATGGCTCTGAAAGGTCATCCCACAAAAGCAGACACTCTGCCGTGACCTCCAATCAAGCTGCGCTTCACATCAGCCACACCGAACAATGAGCAGAAATGGCACAACTGTGCTTGCATGCTTGCCAGGATTTCCTGTCTGCCAATGGTCACTGCTTACTTAACTGTGTATTAAAACAACTTTTACCATGCCTTTTACCAATTTTTCCTAGATACTGACACAAATTTTCCAGATGTATCAATTTTTAGTAAAACAGATTAACTGGTTGCACGTGACCTTTTCCTACTTAATCTCTCACAGAAGATAGGAAAAATTATTTCTGAAAAGTATGCTACATTCAAAATTAATTTCATTAATATGCAGTTAACAGAAATGGCACTGCTATAGACTGTGCTATAGTAAAAATAATATTTGTAATAAGAATTATTCAAGCAGATAAGCTCAGTGGGGAAAAAAAAGGACAAAATTCCTAGCATACAGACCTTGGAAAGGCTTATCCCTTTTGTTCACAAAACCTGACCCCATGAGTTGGTCTGATAAAAGTAATTCTTCCTACGTCTTCCTTGGTTGCCTCTGATATCCCTCAGCTGTTGGGGCAACAACATTATTGCAAATTACTATGAAATTATGCAATTTATACTTTTTTTACATAACATTTCAGAATCCACTTAGTATGCTTGTTTAAGTGGTGAATGCAGTTTAGAAGAGGGAAAACACTAATTACATTTTTAAGTATTTTCTAACATTGAAAAGACACTGTCAGTGTGAAAATCTGTAGGGAATGGGAGATGGCTGAGAATGGAAGAAATGATCGTGCCACATTTAAGCATGCATGATCTGTTTCCATAGAAAAAGGTTAGAGAGCAACATATTCTCAGTTCACTTCAGTAACAAATGAAGGCTGGCTAGGGTAGGAACTTTCTGGGGGGAAAGCATTAGCCCATATGTACAGAGCAGCCTCTGGTGGTCTAAGAAAAAATGGTAATGCTTATAACTAAGGATAGAAATATGTTTTTTAAAAGGATGTATGTACATATTTAGCTATTTTACTCAATCCTGCACTCAACACATTAAAAACCAGATGCTTTTAAAATGATCTTTCAATATGCTTGTTAAAATCTGAACAGTAAGAGTATTAAAATTCATATGCATTCATTAGCACATTATATAAAAGTAAAATGCTTGTGTTTAATCATTCCATAAAAGTATTATAGTCAGTGCTGATTATCAAAAAGTTTTTTTCCTGGTTTGCATTGCTAAAATTGAAATAAAATTTACAAGAATGTTAAAGAATTGATGACATTTTCTGTCTTCACTTGTGAATTCAGTTGGCAGATGTTTTCAAGAACAAAAAAATCTGTCTTATTGCAAAACATATTAAGCAGGTTTTCCTGCCATAATGTTTGACATGATGTTTATTACCCAGACCAAATCAGTTCCTTTAACAAGCCATAATGTATGCCAGAAAGTACATTATTTCATAGTTAAGGAAACTTCCAGCATGAAACAGTAAGTACTTTGATCTTTCAAGAGCAGTATGCTTAATGCATTACACACTGCCATAGTAGTTTTTATTTATACTCATTTTTGTACAAAAATACAATGCAGTTTGATATTTTGTATTTTGAGATTCAGCTTTTACATATTCTTGAATTGCCCAGCTATTTTTTCCCTATGAAAATAAAGAAAATACTTAAACATAATTACCAAGGAAGAGTTCTAATTCTCTGGTTCTTTGAAAATCTAGCTGCACAAGTGGGAACGTCAACCAGACAGCTTTAATTTGTTCAAATAGCATTTCCTCATTAGATCACAACAGATCTCAGTGACCTTATGAGAACATAACTGAGGATATTTATTCCTTCTGCTTAACAGTCCGAAACAATTTCTCCAGCATATTTGACACAACCATGTTTTTCCTTCCATGCTAGATAAGTTAAAGCCTTCCTGTGAGGAAGTTTTTTATCCAGTCTATCCATACTTTTTCCTACTTGGCAAAGTTGACATAAGGCTTGCTCAGGTTTTTCAAAACTCTTTGATGAGATCATTACAAATCATATCCCATCCTTAAATATCTCTGTTGAGTGATGGCATGTTTTATTTTAAGAGCCTAGCGAGTCAAATGTATGCTATACTATACAGATTGTATCTGAATTGCCTTTTGAGATCACCCCAAACCAGCACCAACACATCAGCCTGCGGAGGTAAGTCCGTGGGTGAAGGCAGAGAGCAATCCTATGGACTCAAGCATGGGGGGCAAGAAAATGGCAAATATGGCATTGCACCTCTTGCAACCACCTAGAGACTTAGCAGTTCTGACCAACAGAGTAAATGGAACCCTACTGATGGTCCAGTTTTGTTTCAGAAATTGATAAGCAAGGAAATCGCATTGATTTGTCCTGCAATACAATAAAGCAGACATATTTTTCTTTCTGTTTCAAAAAACCATCCGTACTGAAGTCTACTAATAAAAAAACCCCAAAATAATAATTTCAGAATACAACACCAAGCTCATCAGAAAACCCAATTTCAGTTTATTGGTCTGGGGAAGGAGACCACCATCCACACTTTCACTAAAAACTTTCACTAAAACATATACTACTTGCCCCAATTTGAAGAAAATCAAATAAAGCAAACATCAACAGTCATATTTAAGGCATGGAGCTGTGCAGAAAGGAAAATGGGATGGAACAATATATTTTATATTTCGGGGGGGGGGGGGCAAAACTCCTGAAACCAAATTTCACGCCTCATGAGGCAAGAGTCATGAGAAGGTAGAATTGCTAAAAAGGTTATGAAAAAAAGGTTCACTTTCAACAAGGGAACACTAACCTGTATGCTGACTAGACCTCTTTTCAGACAAAACAGCAGCACTGTCCATTGGATTCTCATGAACCTTAAGTTAAAACTAGTTGCCCCTCTTAAGAAGGAGGGTTTGGCTAGTGGGTAGAATAACATCTTATAAAACAGCTGCAAACAGAAAACACAGTGCCTTGTTTGTGGCTTTGAATATATATATGCATTCCTTTGTTTCCCATACTCAGGTATTTTTCAAAAGACAGTAAATATTTATGACATTAGCGACAATCTTGTATCCAAGTTACTAACCATTTTAACTAGCCAGCACCGTTATATTTCTTCTCCAAAAATTTTTATGTTAAAAAAAAATTAGCAGAGGCATATTAAAATTTAAGATGATTCTAACATGTACCTTACTGGATTTTTCTCTGTTTCTCACCACAATGACATACATTTTTATTGTTTTACCTTCACTGTGGAGTTTCTGATGTGTTTTACTGTTGAATGAAAATGTTAACTTTCATAATAAGGGTTTTGGAAATTGTATGACTCAGTTTGGAATGTATAATGCATAGTATGTACATGAATCAGAATGCGCCAATGTGCAAGTAATATTGTTTGTGCCCCCTGCAGAATTAGAAATCCTCGGGTAGCACTGTTATAATAATCCCATGCTGGTAGCATTACAAAGTGCAAAGGTTCACTGAGTCAGAAAAGGGCAAGAGACAGAGTTTCTTCATCATACCGTTCTCAAATTATTCTAGCTTAAATATTTATTAATGTATTAGCAAGTTTCCTCCTTTAAATGCCTTCAAAAGTTTAGCTCAAAATGGATGGCTGCTCATATAAAAACAATACATTACAGGGTAAATTTGCTACCACACAAGATGAACACTGCTATTTTCCACAATACATTATTGATTTGGCAGGTGATAAAAACTATCAGGCTCTAACTACTGCTTACCATGTAATGCATACACGTCATGTATGCATTCATAATACAATAAATGCATACATGACATGTGAAGGTAGTATGTTGCCTAAGCTTCACTACAAAGTCTTTCTTATGAATACCTCTGTTTATAAAATGGTTTTTAGAAAGTCTTTCTTAAATAATTTCTTTCTTGATAACACCAGTGAGTTCCTCTGGGGTTTATTTGAAGTTTCCCTTTGAAATTAGAAAGAAATTTTCTAACACTTCCAAAACATCATTATTAATAAATAACCAAAAATACCAACAGAATAAAGAGTCAGGAACTCTGTATAAACTCTTGAATGCCATCTCAGTAATGTATTTGTTCTTAACAAAGCATGCTATTTATTAGCCAATATAGGCAGTAAACATACGTATGCATCAATAAAGAAAGGTAAACAAAACCAAAAGAAACTTACTCTAATATAGATCTGAATAGTTTCTTTTTCTTTTTGTGGATTTCGATACTTTTCATAGAAGTCACGTCGCTTCTTTGTTTCCTTCTGGATTTTATCTTTTCTTTCTCTCTTTTCTGCAGGTTCATCTGAGATATCAGAAGACAGCTGTATTTGGGCTTTTGTCTTCTCAACTTCAATATAGTTCTCATTGGGATTCAGAACTATTACACCATAGCCTTCCTGTTTTAAAAGAGAGTCACACACACACACACACACACACACAAACAAGAAGAAATGTGAAAAGGGGAATTTAATGCTTGAAAATGCTTTGCATTTACTTTAATGGTCTTTAGAACTTTTTTATTTATTTCAGCAACTTCACACATCATTTATAGAAGGGTTTTTACGAATATTCTGTCATTAAAGGGATATTGATGTGTGAATATGTATCAGTGCATGTACTTATGCTGATAACACATCCCTCAGTCAGAAAAGTTGCCTGTTTTACCTTTAAAATAATTTAATATATTGTTTTATTCATAAGCACTTTATATGACTTTTTCAGAAAACAATACAGGAACTGAAAGCAAAATGTTGCTTTAAGAACTCTACACAATAATGAATAAAAAGCTTTATGCCCAGTAAAAACCTTTAAAATAAAAAGGATTGAGAGATTTTATATATAAAGATAGATACATTAAAGAAAGCATGTGAAAATTATTCACCACATTTTAAAACAGTAAAACCTTTTGTCTAGCTGACAGTAAGCATACCATGCAGAGGCAAATAGCAGTGGTAACAATTAATCAATACCAAAACTGATTCAGTGGTGTTGCTTACAAGTCAACTCCTTAAGGTGGGTCAGCCTTTTTAGTGCATCTTTAAATCTGCTGTAAAAGTTCACTGGGATTATATTGTATATTTAACAAATGCAGAGCAAATTTGTGACCTGCAGGATGCTTTTGAACAGATAAGGTACATTTTTTTGCCTCAGAGAATGAGCTGGTTGGAAAAAAAAATTATGAATGAGAAACAAATCTTGAATAAATCAGCCAATAAAATGTTATGATTTTTAAATGATGGAAAATCACAAAAAATAATAATATTTATGGAAGATATAATTGCAAAGGGAAGGGAGAAAAGATAAGCATGTGCATTTAACAGATGTGTCCCTAAAATTGACATGAGTTCCCAGTCAAAATCAAGCTATCCTTTAGAAGTAAATTTTAATAAATACTTACTTTTCAGAAACATCTATATTAATTATCTAATGGAACAGCTTTATTCCAGCTTCTCACTTGGTGCTTCATTTTGCACACGGTCCTGGCATTAGGATCAAAAGAGGTTCCCCATACCTAGCTGCCCAGAGCAAACCAAGTGCACCCCAACAAAAGATACTTCATTTGGGCTTGCTTTATTCTAATCTGTAGAGCCATTCACAAACTGTGTAGTTCATTGTGGCCACTGTCAGGTAGACAGACTGTCACTCACTGATTTTCTACAGTTGGACATACTTGACTAGCTATCAAAATCACATCCAAAGGGAGGTCCTACCCCTTATCCTTGTGCCCTTCTCCAACGTCTGTTGGAGCTTCTCCTCCCACCAAAAACCAAGTTAAAGGGCACAGTTGCACTCTGCTAAACAGGGTGAAATAGAGGCATTCAGGATACTACCTCTGGCATAAGTGATGTAGTCAAAAAAGGTCACAACAGGCCAAAGAGAAACTTGTCTCCTTGTTAGATGCAGCACCATAAGGGGTCTCCTGTCACATGATTGCCCTGCCCTGCCTGACATGAATTCAACTGGGATAAATATAAACAAACAGGCAAAAATATAAATAAATAATAGGGAAAGGGTGAAAGAAAACAGAAAGTGAAAGACAAATTTTAAAATCTATCCACACCATGCCTGGCTCTATTAATGCACAATGCTGTACTGTAAGCACATGAATTTTACAGCTTGGAAAATTTCAAAGCCCAAACTTCATCACGGAGAAGAATGCAGCTTACAAACCTTCCTAAACTGCACATCTCAGATGAAAGGATATTTTTTGAGCCTGCTACTGCTGGAGTTTTTGCAGTACTTGCAGGCTAGTAGATTTGGGGTTCTTCATCTTCTTGACCTGCTGGTTTTGAGCAGAGATGTTCTGTATATTGATTTGTTTTGTTTTCTACGCAATGCAAAATGCAAAATTCATGTCTTCACTACCGATCTAGAAGTTTGAAACTCCATGCATTTCAACCTGATCACAAAACAGTCACAGAAATCATCAGAGAAGTGGAATTTGTCTAAGTTATTGATCATGTATCTTAAAATTACATTACTTATTTGTCCCATTTTATGAGGACACAATGTCAATTTTTCACGTCGACATCAACAGATGAAATATGATTCTATTTTTAAATTTACTATTTTATAAATCAATTAAAGGATTTTTATTAAATATATTTTAAGCAGTGTAACATGACTCCCTTTACATGTTTTCACAATATCTCCCAAATAGCAGGCCTTTCCTGACAGTAGAATTAAAGTAATTAAGTAGTAACTAAACTATGATTTTTTTTCCCCCTTCTATTATGGGAAAGCCTAAGTCTTTCACTTTGGAAAATTATCTCTTTTTGGACTGTTTTGCTTACATGATACAGTGTATCTCCCTTTCCCTTGTACTACTGCATTCTAAATTTCAAGAAGAAAACAATGGCACCAGAAAGAAGATTTGAGAATAACACATAAAAATCAATATAGAAAACCAAAATTACTGGTAAAATATAGCCAATTACAACCTCTCTCATTCAGCCTTTATCTGAGCATTTTCTATTGAAAAGAAATACTCTGCTCTAAATAACATCAGTGTAAACAATATGGCTTTTACCTTCAATTAATTTAAAAAAAATGTAATTTATGTGGGCATAACTATTTTCTGCAATCAGAAAATGAAAACAAAGGCGGACCTCTAATGTAGTGAATTTGAGAAGCACGCAAGTCAATACAAACTTTAGAACACAAGACCACTAATATCTTAAAAAAGGCCTTTAGCAAAATTTAATACCAGACAAGATGCATAACTGTTAACATAGACAAAAATCACTTTCATTAAAAAGCATCTATTAAAATGAGAGTCCTCTTTGGAAACACCTATTTGCATGCAGGATTGTATCGTTTTTTCACCATATAGAGTCCTGCATACTGGCAAGTATTAAATGTGTTATTACTATGTATTACTTTGTTATTGTTAAATCAGTGTGACTAAAAATACCAATTTCAGCCATGATGAGCTTACATCATTATTAAAACATAGTGACCTATGACATAAGTACCAATCATCTAGGAGGGTTTCTAAATCTTACCACATCCAGTGGTATTAGGTGGTATGCAAACATTAGGTAATAATAGTAGTTTTCAACATAGTAACAGTACTTTTCAATGTAATAGTTTTCTCCTGTGTGACGAGTGTGCACAGAGAAACCACTCTCAAAGGAGTTTTTTCACAATAAAAACTTAAGCTTTAAGGACACTAACCCCTCATCCTCATCAATCTTCACCCATCATTGTACCTGTGGCAAAACCTTATAATTATGGCAGACACTGACAAATGGAACTCCCAGCCTCTAATCTACAAAATTAAAGTTTCTGTCTCAGACTAAAGCACCTGATTAACATCTCTTCCCCTTACCTGGTAATGCTTCAAGGTAAGTAAAATTTAATTTAACTCCTACCATTCTCCAGGTTGCTGCACCTGGAAGTTGAGGATTGTGATGATGGAAATGAAAAGCAGGCTAAGTCAAGAGTTGGAAAGAATCAGGAACCTCAGTTACAATACGTATACTACTAAGAACAATGTAGAAGGGCCTTTTCCATTGTAATGGAAACATGAGCCAGAAATGGGACAGTTCTGTCTCTTACTGGAAGTTCAAGGGGGGTAAGATTAAAAAAAAAGAACCTCAAAAAATTTGACATAAATTTCAAATTGTTTGAAATCTCACCTGCCTGGCACATGAGTAATGAGCTGAAACCATTCAGATCTGCATATTAATCCACCAGGGTGGGACACAATATGTGACAAGAGAAGTAAGAGTTTGACCTATGTAACTATCTTTTTGGACTGTGAGAGAGGATTTCAAAGACATCATTTTCCTATGCGTGATCAACCTGAATTTTTAAGTTCAGGTTTCTATTTGGACCGTTGGCAGCAAGACCAGAACTAATTCCTTGGGGAAATGCAACTCAAAGCATCTGTTCTTAAACCTGCCTGTGGTTAAAACAGACATAGCAATGTCCATTAATTTTTCTAAAAGAAGTATGCTCTGTTCATTTCCCATCTTTACTGTGAGAAGGGTACATCTATGTCACTATTGCGACACTGTAGGTGCAACAGCAAGATGAGGTCATGACAACCAATCAGAAGTCACTAGTGAAGCGTTAAAGTAAACATAGCTGTTGGAGATGCAGCTCAGCTTGAAAAATGCCCCCTCCATTATTTGAGCAATTTTCTCAAGACATGACCTGTGACTGAAACGCCTGAAATGTCAGTTGATTCCGCTTTCTGTTTCCACCCAATGTACATTTTGGCAACTGCACCGTGCTAACACTGTGATATTTCCATCCCAGATATACCTCAGCCATCTGAATTCCAGCACTGTGTCCAAGTGTGTAAAAATACCATGCTTCTGCCGAACACACATTGTCCCGCTAAGTTCCAAACTTAAAACAGCTCATCAGGTTAGGCAGGAAAAGAAAACGTACCACAAAAAGATTTTAGAGGACCACCTGTTGTCTATTATTTTTACATAGCACTTACTCATAAATCATAACACAGGGTAATTAATCAAGCTGTCAAAGAGAAGGTCAAAGGTTATGTGGGCGAGTCAGAAGGTCATGCATGGGCTGATAGAGGTCAGGGTCACACTGCATTCCTCATTATCAAGTTGGGATGAGAGACGGCCCAAGCAAACAAAAGTGAAAGCAGATGGAGAACAGAGTAGATAAAAAAAAGGAGAAAATTTCACAAACAAAAAGAAGTGGAAGAATGTGCGTTACCTTCAAACAAGGAGGAGAATGGAGCAGAAATACACTGAGATGTTCTCAAAAGACTGCACATAATACAAAGAAACTACAGTTTGATTATTTAAATAAATTTACTATAACTTTCCATGCACTTTTTTTGCAAATACTGAGCAACGCCACAAAAAGTGCATGGTAGTTTTGATTACATTTCACATCTGAAGTCAGTATTTTCAAGGTAAATTAGACAAAAGGAACTTATTACTGTGACTAATGCAGATGGATATGTAAAATTGCTTCTAAATGCTTAAATTTATTCCTTTTTACAGCTACAACCAATAGATGTTCAATAAAGAAGTTATAACCTGCTTGAATGATGTATAAAGAACTGTACATTCATATACACAGATCTTTAAATACACAAAGCATAATAAAAGTCTTTCTAGAAGGCACAGCAGTTATAAAATATTCTATCATTACACTGACCTGAATTAGATGCAAAATACTGTACAAAATTAGCTGTCACCCTTTCCTCAAAATCTTTGTTAATCTCATTTTGAATGTTTGCAGCTTTATCAACACATGCATCAATGTCAGCTCCTTGGTTACTGAACCGCTGTACTTGGAAGAAGATATAATTAAAATGTTTTGGCACAGAAGAGGTGAAATTGTATCTTTTCCTGGTCCCTGAGGAGTCTGTAAGACATGTAGGATATATTGACAAACATACACCCTCGTCTAGAGTCCTGACATCCCAGGTCATCCAGCTGCTATTTATTTCAAAACATTAATTTTATACTTACCCAAACTGCCACCTGCTGTGTAACTAACTTTTAATGGATATTGGAGTTACAGGAACAATCAACTCTCCATTTCCTCTCCGTTACTGCCTTCTACCTCGACACTGCATTATGTCCAAATACATTTGCCTGCAGAACTGTACTTATCTTATTTCACAATCTTTATGCTGGAAATTATTAAACATGTCACGACTATGTCTTACTTTACTATTTGTTAATTTGGTGCTAGTGCAGCTATACAAAACATATCAATGTTCAAGGCTAAAAAAACCTACCAGAAAAGCTGTTCCCATATTTTGAGTTTACTGTTGAACAGTTTTGAAAAGAATTAATGTTTTACATCTCTTTATAATTAGCAATCCAAATATATCTCTGTGTTAGATCTGCAACCCTGTTTTATGCTGTTTGTTCACAAGGTCAAAATGGAATAAAAATTTCCATGAACTAAAAGGATTTTTGCATTCACAGTTGTTTACGGTATTCTTTATAGGAAACTTGCATGCCTTTACAAGCACTAGTTTCTCTAGGATTTGTAGCAGAAAATTATTTCTCATGGCAAGCGAGACACAAGAAACTATGCTATAGCATTAATTTAATTCTGTGAATTAACAGAAAGAACAATGCTTATGTTCAACTACTGCTTCAAACATTGTTTAATAAACATCAGACCCACCCCCCTTCTCCCTGATGTGAGATTTGGGCTATTTGTAGAAATCACTGGAAACTGAATGGAAATGAATCCACCCCAGCCATGCAGGCAGGATACTGGACTGCAAATAATCTGTCCACAAAAACTGCCCAGGCTGTAAAACCAGATTCTGCTTTTCTTCACTAAGTGCAAACAGCTTTGGGGCCCATACAACTTGTGAAAGAATGAACCCACCAGTTTGCCCTCAAGATACCCTACAGGAACCCCATCTGTAATTAAAGTCTGTACTCCAGAAGTTCATCCTCTCCTCTACTGCCTTAAAAAACTATTTTAAACTCTTTTCCAACAAAAATTTCAAATGCTTCAGAGAGGTACAAGAAAGAAGAACTAAGATTTTAATGAAAATGTTATTTACATATAAATAGAAATTTTTGAAAGCAACAAATCGGAAATAAAGTAAATAAAATAATTTTAATAAAGCCCACATGAATAACAAGTAATTATTGGTTCTAATCAATCTGTCAATAAGGAAACCAAGGAGAATATCAGTTACCCCCTAAAAGTTATGTTCAAATAAGTACAGATGCAAAGTTGGATTGCAGGATATTTTTAATGTTTCTATGGTATTTCCAAGTATCCCATTAGCTGACAGTAAAAGTTCTCAACTGCAAATTTGTTTTTCAGTATGCTTTGCCTCCTCCCTGAAAATGACACAGTATGTCTTGATTATTCTCATTAGCACTACACGATGACTATATCCCCAAACAGTTAAGTCTGCATTTTCTATGTAATAGAACATGAAAAAGTAACAATTCATTCCACAATAAATCTTACTTCCTTTGCTTTTGTAATACTGTAAAATCTTTGCAAACACCTTCTCTTTCTGAAATGCAGGTATTTCAATGGGCTCAGGATTTTTTTCTGATTTGTAAAATATTTAGATTGAAGAAAGGCAACTCAAGATCCAA